>NW_019736406.1:104815-151234 GCF_002891405.2 Cryptotermes secundus
CCCCTCATATATATATATATATATATATATATATATAAACGTAAATAAATAAAAATGTAACCGTTTGTTACCGATCTTAAATCTCCGAAATTTCTTCACCGATTGCTTCGAAATTTTGACACAACGTTGCATTCGAATACGCGCGTCTTTTTATATACCTAGTGTATAGGTGTTACCCCTGTGACAGGTAAAAACATGCTTCTTTTTTAAAACAGAATTGGAATTTGGAATTCAGAAGAGTCGCCCCTATGGAAACGCTAGAACAGTCCGTTGCATAGGAAGTAACAATAGCGATACTGTATCGAATCTCCAAGGTTACGACGAATACACGGAGCGTTCCCACAGAGACAACGCAATAACAATGGGTTGTTGCGTAGGAATCGCGGAATCAACAAAGCAGCATTACCGCGGTTATGACAAAGGCTCATTTGCATAGCAGCGGCCGAGGTTATAAAATGGGGTTGAATTCATTCAGTCTTGGAATAGCTGCCGCTGAAGAAGTTTGGAACCTAGACGCCAAGAGATACAGAAGTATTGGCCGAAGGATTGTGTAACCAGTAACTCTAATACTGCAAATGGCGATAATTGTAAAGTGTGCAAGTGAATTACAATAAAGATTCGCTATAATTAATACGGCGTAAAATTATTTGTAGCGTGACATACCCAAACACGCTATATGCATTACTGACGCGTGCAACACGTCACATCCACATCAAATTCGTGCATTGTTTGCAATCATATTGACGGCCTGCTCTCCTTCATCTCCAACAGAGTTATGGGAGAAATATAAATCGCACATGGCTGAAGATATTTTATGTCGGATGCGCAAAGAAAATTCCAATATGAACATGGATTTCACAGCAGAAATCTGCAACGAAGCGTTGATAATGATTGAAGTTTTGTGCTTAGAAATCGCGAACAAAGTTCTCAATCAATTTGGAATGCCATCACTGAATCGATCTGCTGCTGCATCGTTCGATGTAGAATTGCGTCGTGAACACAATTACAACACGGGTGATCTGTTTTCGTATGTGCAATCAAATATTCCTAAGCTAACGCTTGAGCAAAAAGGCATTTACTATCAAATAATGCAAACTGTCAATAACGGGGTTGCAGAATTCTTCTTCTTAGATGAGCCAAGATGAACTGGTAAAACGTTCCTAATTAGATTGATTCTGGCAGCAATTCGATCCCAAAATGACACAGCCTTAGCTCTAGCGCCGTCCGGAATAGCTGTGACATTGCTACCGGGTGGAAGAACTGCTCATTCCGCTTTGGAATTGCCATTGAACATGCAATTCATTGAAACTCCCACGTACAACATTTCCAAAGGACCAGGCATAGGAAGGGTATTGCAGAAATGCAAACTTATTGTTTGGGATGAACGCACAATGGCGCACAAAAAATCGCTCGAGGCTCTTCATCGATCATTGCAAGATGCGCGTGGAAACATCAGACCATTTGGGAACGCATTAATATTGCTCGCAGGAGATTTCAGGCAAACATTACCTGTAATTCCTCGATCGACACCAGCGGACGAAATAAATGCTTTCCTGAAATACTCTACTTTGTGATGATACGTAAAGACGTTAATATTAACTACAAATATGCGTGTCCAGCTGCAAAACGATCGATCAGCTGAGATATTCTCACATCAATTGCTGGAAATTGGGAACGGAAAGGTGCCGGTTGATCTGACCTCAGGACGAATTTCGTTGCCTCATAACTTCTGCAATTTAGTGACGTCAAAAGAAGAATTGGTTGAAAAAGTATTTCCCAATATTCAGACCAATTATAAGAATCAGGATTGGCTGAGTGAACGAGCTATTCTTGCGGCCAAGAACAAAGACGTCTACGAACTTAACAATATCATTCAGTCTAACATTCACTGCGAGGCAGTCACATACAAGTCCGTCGACACTGTTGTGGAAGCAGATGAAGCGGTTAATTATCCAACAGAATTTTTTAATTCACTCGATCTGCCACAGCAACGCGTGGCCGGGTACAGCTAGTATATATATATATATATATCGAGTGTACACTAATCTGTCTGCAGCTTCCCTTAACGCATGAATTTAGAATCTAGCGTTCTTCTCCTCGCGATGGTTATATAGATTATCTGTCTGTAAACGGCGCCTGTCTCTATCTCAGCGTCTCATTCCTCAAAAAACCTCCTCGTTCAGATGAGGACTCGACAAGTGACCTACACATTCTCAGGAGACTGATTCTCGCTATCTAGCAATCCTGATTTACGGCTACGTCCCTTATTTTCCAAATAAATGGAATATTCAGTGTGTAATAGAAGGTACATTTTCTTCACCTCGGCATTAGTTGCAGGTGAGCGGTAAGCTTCACACCCCGGCCGAATTACCCCATGGAAAGGGCCCCCCGTACCAATTGTATAGGAAGGTGGGTGGACCCCAGAGCCGGTCTCAACTACATGGAAGGTGAAAATTCTTGCTCCTATCAGGACTCAAAGTCCGACCTGTCAGTCGTCCAGCTCGCAGCCAGTCGCTATACGGATTTCACTATCCCAGCTCCTATAAAATTTAAAAATTAAAAAATAGGATGTGGCTTATGAGATTATCTTGCTGTCTGGATATCCTTCATATCATTCCTGGGCAGTGACTCAGTAAGTACGTCCCGACAGCAAGAATACATATGCAACAATAAAATAATTCTTCTGACGTTATGTTTTATATACGTGTTCTATCCCGAAGGACGACGATGGGTTAGTCGCGTAGACCGAGCGGATAGTCTGTGGTCTGGGATCATTGGAACACTTTAAGATACAAAATTCATGCCTCCAGAAGCCATCAGATAGGATAGCTACATAAATGTGCTGAATGCTTAGAGTAGGAATAATGTCAAACACTTTAACTGGTGAACAAGTAGAAGGACGTGCATGCACTCTGCAGCAGTGCGGTAGGACTGAGCAGGTAGCAAGAGTTGCAAGGGAAAGCGTCAAACAGGTGCTGAATATTTCACTGAAGTCCTCTGAACACGTACGAAGTGCGTGAAGGGAGGACACGATACTTGAATGGACTGGCGAGGAGTCCGACTGAACACTGCAAACCGAAAGTCTAGCGTGATGTCCGCTGTGGTTAACAGAGCCCGTGTTCTTAAAGGGATTCACACCCCGTACTTAGGACTTGGACAGTTAGAGACACGCCTGCCGAGGGCGTAACTAGCTTTAAGCTCGATATGTGATTCGTCGTACTGAAAGAGGAGTGTGACCATTTAGCTGTAAGAAGTACTGGACGGTCACAGGAATTCTAAATATGAAGATTTTAAATATCGAGAGGAGAACTCCTGCACTAAATGCCCATAAGCAAGTTTCTCCATAAAAATAAGGTGAACATTGCATTCTGTATTGACACGGCATTAGGAAGTCTACAATGCCCAATGCCGGAAACTGACACCTTAAAATTAAGAAGTAGGATTCCCCTTGGTTCATGGCACATACTCGAGTCTCGTAAAATAAAATGGGTTAAAGGTAAGTTAAAGTTGTCCCTGTGTGTAACTAATTAAACAGTACACAATGAAGGCGTATGGGGGAAGGAGTGTATAGATCCACATTTTCTTGACCTCGACACTAGTTGGGGATGAGTGGTCAAATTCACGCCCCTGCTACTTTACTTCCGGGGAAGAGCCCCCGGTACCCACTGGATATGAGGCTTGTTTGGACGATGTGGAGAAGAGAAAATTCTTCACTGTCCCGGGAATCGAATTTCGACACCTCGGTCATCCAGCCCAAAGCCAGTCGGTATACCGACTGAGCTATCCTTGAAACGTCAAAGTCAAAGTCACATTGTGACTGACGGCCAGTCAGTCAGTCAGTCTTGGTGTCGAGCATAGTCTGAGGCTCATGACCAGATATTTATTACTGTTTGACAGTTACAGTATTGTGGGGCGCATTCTCTGACGAGATGACGGGTCTGTCTTTTGCCAGAGTCATTGTCTGCAGTAGTAAATCATTTGTTATAATGTAAAAGATGTTTGCATTTTGCATGTTAGATCGTTAAAAATATATATACAATATATACACGGCCTCTGTCAGTCAAGACTCAATGCAACAGTTTTTTTCATATTTCTAGTGGCTTCCGCTACAACGGCAATGTTGTCACTTGAACGGTCGTATGCTTGACCGCTTGCCAAGTTTAAGCCGCTTATAGTTTCTATTCGAGTTTCGCTTTGTCCAATATTGTGAACAACGCAATCACGCTAACGTGATTTTGTATGACTTCTGCTTGTTGCCTGCTTAATTATGTTATATTGTCGTATACATATGGGATTTAGAACGCCATGTGCAAATCACGGATCGGTGTGCTGCTTGAAAAATTGCCAGTGGTACGGAGAACCTTGTTTTGCTGCAATTTCATTAGATGAGTGTCTGCTGCAAACTCCCAGGCGTGACTAGCATAAGTCATTACGGATCTAATAAGAGCTTTGTGGAGGGTCAATTTAATGTTAGCGCTTAATAGCTCACTTTTGAATGGAGAATGCACTCTCAGTACACTCTAATAAATGTTCTGAAGGCCTATCCCTGAAAATAAGATGGGTTTGAATACATGCTACATGCGTTCTGTTTTGGCACTGATCGCATAGAAAACATTTTTGCCAACACTCTCTTGTTGCATCTCGAAGCGTAGAGTACACCATTCCTGTGTTGTTATGGCCAGCAACTATTAACGATTGTTGCCTAACGTGTCATTACATAGCATCGGCTCTGCATTCTACAACATATTGAGCGCCGTAACAATGGAGCCTGAGAAGACATCCATTACTAGGTAAAGAATCTTCAAGCACTACCCCGTGAAACGAATGCGCACAGAAAACTTGAGGAAGTGTTGAAAACAATGCAACGATATATCGGAAAATAAAGATACAAGTTCAGTAAAAATGCAAGGGTTTTTTTTTCTCAGAAATGTCAGTGCTGCCGTGTGGGGTAGGAACCGTATGACAGGCCAGAGTTCCTGTTACGGTAACATTATGCTCTCAGAGTGTGTTTAGAATGGCCGAGTCGATTCAAAATCCTGCAAAATGTGAGGTTCCTGCAGTAATTTGATTTCTTCACGCGAAAGGTGCAACTGCTGCTGAAATTCATCGCCATCTTGTTCTGTTTATAGCGAGGATGTTATGAACAGGCGAAACGTGGCAAAATGGTGTCGTGAATCTGAAAGGGGAAGAAGTGATGTTCATGATGAAATAAGGAGTGGAAGGCTATCCGTTGTCACTGATGAAATCATCCCAAAAATTGTGAAAGATTTTAGGTTTTCACCGCGTCTTCTGAGATGTGGTGTCGTGTACATTATGTGTGTACCGACAGTTCTTCGGGTAGAAGAATTCGCGAGTGAGGAACCAGTTTGAGCAGGTGGCTGCACACTGAGTCACCAGTCGAAAACACCCAGCCTAATAAGAACAGAAAGGGGGGAGTAAGGGGAAATGAAGAGAGGGAAGAGTCAGTGGAGATGGGCCAGCAGGTAACAGGCGAGAGCCAGAGATTATGATTGTGTCGGGGTGAAAAAGGCAGGGCTATCCGGCGGGCATTAACCAAATAGCCTCGGTGTTAAGCTGCCGGCCGTGCATTGACCTGCATAGCCTTGTAGATCTGGCATCATATACTAGAAGTTCCTTGAGGGAGCAGATGAGAGGCTTCCATGGTTTTCTGAGACAAAAAAAAAACACTTCTGTGTTCAAATTGTTGGGATGGAGCTCGACCTCAATGGCCTCCCTACCCATGCAATCTATATAATGGGTCTTGGTGGCGAGGATGGAGGTATTACGAAATTGAATGCGGTGTTCCAAGTCGTCGCAGTGTTCAGTCACTGCTGACTTGTCTGGATGTTCACGACGGATGTACAGCCTCGTGTCCATGGAACGGCCTCTCTGCCCAATGTCGCACTCACAACGGACTTTTTATACACCCGGTGTTCTTTGTCCCAGGTTGTTTTTAACCGGCCGGAGGAAACTAGATACTTTCCTGGGAGGCAGGCCCACTGATTTGATATGCCGGGACAGCAGTCTGCTGATTCGGTTGAATAGGGCAGCAAGGCCACTGAGTCTGGGCTGACTGATGTTCGGACGGCGGTTGGGAACTCTGGATCAGCCGGTCGCTGTAACCGTTCTGCCTGAAAACATCCCTCAGGAACACCAACTCCGCATGAAATTTTGAAAATAAGTTACGTCTTGTTTTTTTAATGAACACAGTCCTAACAGAACCTGGACACACTATATAGACTATTTTGATCGCATAGAGCTCTTGTGTGCACCATAAAAATAAGATGAACCTCGCATTCTGTATTGACACGGCATTAGGAAGTCTACACTGCTCAATGCCGGAAACTGACACTTCAGAATTAACCAGTACGGTCTCCCGTGGATAATTGTACCTGCTCACGCCTCATGAAATAAGACGGGCTGAATACATATGTCATGCTTTCCGTTTCGTATCAAAGGAAAGTAGTGGATTAGTCCTTTCGAACCCTTTCTCTCGTCGAAGAGAAGGCCCTATTTTAAAAACAGAAATGATCTTGGAACGAAAAATGAACTTGGTCGTGACGAGCCCCGAAAGAAAGAATAACTGTTCTGGTGAGGCCCAGCAGTAATTTCATGCTGTGCTCTGCTATGCTACTTCATCCCAGAACTTCTTCCGAATTGTAATTCCCTATAATCAAATAATTCGATTCGGTATATATGTGAAACTGATGAAATCACACTAATAAAATAATCAACGACAAAAGAATCTACTGTTATTAAGATTTATTATGTGGCGTATAGACCCGCTGCTATAGAATGATTCTGTAAACACCGGCAGCTGCTAAGTAACGACCGCAACTTGCACGCGACATTGAATAAAATCTGTTTCTACTAAACGGCTCGTAAGAACGTTCACGTGGAAACGAACACGCGTGCAACAATAGAAGAACTGTGTTTCCGATGTTATCCGCTTCGACTAGTTGTCATGAAGACAATTAAATTGACGACTTCAATTCTGTCGAGCTACTCACCCGTGTGGAGGCGTGGTCGAATACCTGCATCGTGACCCCGAGGGTCGTAGGAGGCGACGAAATGGGAAGTCTAAAATCTGAGACAGTAAAATATGGTCGCGAATCCCAAGGGATTCGGACCTGAAAAAGACTAGGCTGGCAAGGGCCAGCAGCATATACAACACACAGACCTATCCTCTCGTGAGAGAGGGCGCCCCACGAAAAGAAGATGAACTGTAAAACAGCAATAAAAATGTGGTCATGGCCGCCAGATGGGGCTCGACACCAAGACTTATTGAATGGCTGACCGTCAGTCGCAATATGACTTTGTCTTTGACTTGTCGAGCTACTGCTAATTCATATACTCGGCAGTTCAATTCAGCACGCGCTAAGAATTCTCAGTCTGCTGTGCCTTCACCGGTGGTAATGAGAGAGACAGAGAGAGCTGCATAGAAAACATCTCTCACAACAGTTCTATTGTTTCTTTCTTCATGGAGATATATCTTGGACCACATACGGAATATCATTATTGTTTTACTAAGGCCATTACCTATAAATGGTCGTTCTTAGAGAAATTTTACGTAGCAACGGGTACACGTGCTAAAATGCATTGAAGGCTGTAACAATAGAGCCAGAGATAACATCCATTACTAGGCAATGACTGTTCAAACACTCCCCCTGAAACAAATACACACAGATCAACTGAGAGACTGTCTCAAACGGTACAATTAAACTGTAAGGGACCAAATTATTTGGTAGTATTTTATGAGACTAGATTAAACAATGAGCGATCACATGAGTAGAAAGAGAAAGAGATCGGCTTATTGGGTTGACTCCGACGACAGCAGCGACAGTAATGACAGCACGTTTGAACCAGACAGGAAACGCAGAAAGCGTATACATAATGATTCCAGGAGCCGCAGCAGTGTTACTGATTGTCCCCTGGACGCACCTCCTGCAGGAATTCGGCAGGGTTTGCGTAACGATGGCAGCGGTTACGAATCAGAGACAGAGGATCATGATCCTGAGTATTTCACTGCTAATGAAGAGGAAGGCAGCTTTGAACAGCAATCACTGAATTATTTTACCATTGAAGGAGGCAGGAATTCTGATTTGGAGAGTTCACAAGAATCAGAAAGTTCAGAAGAAATTTTCTATTCATTTCCTCAGGCCGATGCTCTATCCACGACTGGTGATGATATAGGGGGTAGTTCAGAAGAATTATACACTTCCTTTAGTCAGCCAGGTTCTCCTCCCACAACAGAGGAGACAGGAGGAGGTTCAAGGGAGCTTTATAATTCCTCTTGTGAGCCCGGTGCCGCTTCCACACCAGAGGAGACAGTTCACAGAACAGAGGAAATTCGTATATCCCCTCATAACTCTGGTGCTGCTCCCACAACAGAGGAGACAGTTCACAGAATAGAGGAAATTCGTATATCCCCTCATCAGTCTGGTGCTGCTCCCACAACACAGGAGACAGTTCACAGAACAGAGGAAATTCGTATATCCCCTCATCAGCCTGGTGCTGCTTCCACAACAGAGGAGACAGTTCACAGAACTGAGGAAATTCATATATCCCCTCATCAGTCTGGTGTTGCTTCCACAACAGAGGAGACAGTTCACAGAACAGAGGAAATTCGTATATCCCCTCATCAGTCTGGTGCTGCTCCCACAACAGAGGAGACAGTTCACAGAACAGAGGAAATTCGTATATCCCCTCATCAGTCTGGTGCTGCTCCCACAACAGAGGAGACAGTTCACAGAACAGAGGAAATTCGTATATCCCCTCATCAGTCTGGTGCTGCTCCCACAACAGAGGAGACAGTTCACAGAACAGAGGAAATTCGTATATCCCCTCATCAGTCTGGTGCTGCTCCCACAACAGAGGAGACAGTTCACAGAACAGAGGAAATTCGTATATCCCCTCATCAGTCTGGTGCTGCTCCCACAACAGAGGAGACAGTTCACAGAACAGAGGAAATTCGTATATCCCCTCATCAGTCTGGTGCTGCTCCCACAACAGAGGAGACAGTTCACAGAACAGAGGAAATTCGTATATCCCCTCATCAGTCTGGTGCTGCTCCCACAACAGAGGAGACAGTTCACAGAACAGAGGAAATTCGTATATCCCCTCATCAGTCTGGTGCTGCTTCCACAACAGAGGAGACAGTTCACAGAACTGAGGAAATTCATATATCCCCTCATCAGTCTGGTGTTGCTTCCACAACAGAGGAGACAGTTCACAGAACAGAGGAAATTCGTATATCCCCTCATCAGTCTGGTGCTGCTCCCACAACAGAGGAGACAGTTCACAGAACAGAGGAAATTCGTATATCCCCTCATCAGTCTGGTGCTGCTCCCACAACAGAGGAGACAGTTCACAGAACAGAGGAAATTCGTATATCCCCTCATCAGTCTGGTGCTGCTCCCACAACAGAGGAGACAGTTCACAGAACAGAGGAAATTCGTATATCCCCTCATCAGTCTGGTGCTGCTCCCACAACAGAGGAGACAGTTCACAGAACAGAGGAAATTCGTATGTCCCCTCATCAGTCTGGTGCTGCTTCCACAAGAGAGGAGAGAGTTCACAGAACAGAAGAAATTCGTATATCCCCTCATCAGCCTGGTGTTGCTTCCACAACAGAGGAGACAGTTCACAGAACAGAGGAAGTTCGTATGTCTCCTCATCAGTCTGTTGCTGCTTCCACAACAGAGGAGACAGTTCACAGAACAGAGGAAATTCATATATCCCCTCATCAGTCTGGTGTTGCTTCCACAACAGAGGAGACAGTTCACAGAACAGAGGAAATTCGTATATCCCCTCATCAGTCTGGTGCTGCTCCCACAACAGAGGAGACAGTTCACAGAACAGAGGAAGTTCGTATGTCTCCTCATCAGTCTGTTGCTGCTTCCACAACAGAGGAGACAGTTCATAGAACAGAAGAAATTCGTATATCCCCTCATCAGCCTGGTGTTGCTCCCACAACAGAGGAGACAGTTCATAGAACAGAGGAAATTCGTATGTCCCCTCATCAGTCTGCTGCTGCTTCGACAATAGAGGAGACAGTTCACAGAACAGAGGAAATTTGTATATCCCCTCATCAGTCTGGTGTTGCTTCCACAACAGAGGAGACAGTTCACAGAACAGAGGAAATTCGTATATCCCCTTATCAGTCTGGTGCTGCTCCCACAACAGAGGAAATTTGTATATCCCCTCATCAGTCTGGTGCTGCTTCGACAACAGAGTCTGGCGGAGTAGCGAATCCATCAACATCCTCTGCAGCAGGTCTCCCTTCTGTTTCCGTTTCCGACAGTAGTAGCGAAGGGGAATCAGAAAAGTGTCCCGTTTGCTTGGTCGCTTTCACAAAACAGGAAGTTGGGATACCAGACACTTGTGAACACATATTCTGTGCTGTCTGTCTCAAGGAATGGTCAAAGATTGTCAATACTTGTCCGGTTGATCGACAGGTGTATAACAACATACTAGTTGTTAGTCGCTACTCGGACAGAGAGGTTATCGAAACAATCCCTGTTACACCGCCACCGCGACAAATCAGGTATGAACCGATAATTGTGCAGGGACCAGTATATTGTGAGGCTTGTGGTGTATATGATAGCGAGGAAAACATGATTCTTTGTCTTGGTTGTGGTCATTTCTTCCATCTGGACTGTCTGATTCCTCGTCTGATCGATGTACCTTTGGAGGAGTGGCTCTGCCCTTTATGTAGGCTATTGAGCACGGTCTACAGAAACTAGGCCATGGGCTCGGGTTGTCAGAATATGACGGTCTACTGTAATTGTGATCCGTTCCAAGAACTCTATCGTTACCTTCAGCCGTGAGGGATACAGCTGACTCCTAGAAGGAGTAACGAAATTGTTGAAGTCACAGAGTTTTGGATGTTAGTAAAGTTGGTTCTCCTATGGAAGTGGATATTAAAAGTGATTTTACTACATCTGAGCTCACTACCTTCTTACAAGGGAGATTTCTCCATCATCCCGGAATCCAGTTAGAATCGGTAGCTCTTTAGGCTACTCAAGAGCAGCAGATTTAATTGGTGGACCATGTGACATGGCACCTATAACATGAATGGGGCCACAGGAATCTTTCATTGCTAGGCAGCAGCAAAGTAAACTGTTCCCACTGCACGGAATAAGCACAAAAATATATAGGAGCTGATGGAATTGGTGCTTTTATGCGGCCCTAAACGAAAAGAGCAGTCTATGGTTAGAAGTCAGTCGTCAGCAGTCGAGGACAATGCCGGTTGAACAGGGAAGCAGTAAAAGGAACACCTGTTGTTAGTAGCCGCTATTAAGCGACGAGTACGTGGACACATAGCACACTGGAAGGATTGGGGTGTACATCAGTTATTTTCAGTGTTTGCAGTAAAAGCGAAGTGTTGTAATTATTAGTTGATAAGATAAATAAGCGTTCAATAAATTCAATATTCAATCCGAATCCAGTGTCTACTCACTAACATGCGACAAGATCTAAACAATGGTAAATAATGTTAATATAAAATGCCACTCTCTGTTATTTCCTTCCCCTTATTTATTTACTTATTTACTTGGTGAACTTACCTGAACTTCTCAGCAGAGGACGGAGCTTCTTTTAGTGGACCAGAAAACATGACGTCCTTTAGTATCACCTGCGAGCGAACAGAAAATCATTATGAATATTTTTGGTTTTTCTGACTCTTCAAGAACACTCTCGACGAAGCAAAACTCCCCCCCCCAAACTCCCCACCACGATTCTGTTGGAAATCCTCTCGATCTGAGGTAAAGCTCAAGGCACAATAGATCACTGTGGTCGCGGTGCAAGGACCAAGAAGGCCCACCCCTTATACAAGGTACAGTTTGGTGCCTGGGACTCCTTCATAACTACTATCGAGGGACAGAGACGTTTCCCGAATTATTGGAAGACTACCTACCGCAAGAAACACAAGATGAGCAATCACGACAATGTCCCTAGCCACAACACTTCATCCTCCCGTACAGGAGGTCGTCTTCGGCTAAATAATAATTGTTCTGGGTTTGTATACCTGTGTTTACCCCTTCTGTAGAATTTATCTAGCTGCTGTTATAGCATAACTTGTAAGCGCTTGGCAGCGCCGTCTGATGATGTAGTCGCCATATGGCGGGATATTGCATCGGGTAACAAGTCCCACTGCCACCTGAAGGGTCAGGGCTTGCATGCACGCGACTGGAAGCTGATACAAGCAGGAAACATACATCAACAGGTCTGAATGTATAACCAAACATGCACTTAGCAGAATCAGAAAGTGACTATAAGAAATGCAATTCTACTACGCGGTAGATAACAATGTAAATCAATCAGAAGCAAACAATTTCTCAGGGTCAAACTGCGACTTGAGTTAAAAGAAAATTCTGATTTTAAGGCCCAGAAAATCAGTAAATGAAACGTCCATGTGCTCATAGTGAAATTTGGCTAGCGTCACGTTCCGTTTCCTCTTATCCTTCACCACTATCAGACAGTGCCACTTCCGGTTAGATCTTCTGCGATATAAGGCAGTATAATTAACTGAAGTAAAATTATGATTCCGGGGGAAATAACGCCTGCATTTTCAGGATCGAAGAAAAAGCAAATAAGAAACCTTCGTGAAATGGGTAGCAATACGTTATATCCCAGAAGAGAGAACTCTTCGTGCCCACGGCTAGAAAGCCCCCAATCATACATAGTGCTACTTCTATATCTTCAGGTTCCGCAGTTGGGTGTACAATTCTCCCGATGTGATATTGGATTGTGCAAGAATAAACACTTAGATTTGAACAAGAAGAGTATCAGGATAATATTAAAGTGGATGTAACAGGCTCAATTATCAGCTTCGCACAACTGAGCATTACAAATGAAAATAAATAATTCCATTACAAAATATAGCAACAAAATAGGCTAATAAATAAGAAGAATGCTTGAAGGTATTCCCTCAAGCAGTAACAAAAGAACAGAACAGGAAATATGGCAGCGTAAGACAGTAACACAGAACTACAATAATGCTTCAGCAGATATGACAGCGTGATAAGTGCCTCACAGAATGCAACCAAACATTATGATCCATGGAGTGTTTAAACAGAATGACAGGTTCTAGAAACCTACACCAAGGGGAGGGTGTCATAAGGGAGCTTATGCGACAAACTACAGAGCCATTGATCAGAAAAGGAACACGTGGATCTCCACGTTAAGAGACAAGAAATAACCACCAATCGTAACAAGAACAGTGTTCATGAACTTGATTAACTTATAACTGGTTTCGTACAACTCAATTCTTCAGTGAAATAAGTCAGAGAGGTAATTGGTTTGGCTAATACATACACAAAGAAATGTGTAGTTTGAAGATTCCCAGACAGTGGTGGTTAACTTTTCTTCTTCTTCTTCTTCTTCTTCTTCTTCTTCTTCTTCTCCTCCTCTCTCTCTCTCTCTCTCTCTCCCTCTCTCTGATGGGGTGAGACTGAGTCCACTTGGTACAGCTGCCGCTTTTTTGGCCTATTGTAACCAGCCCCACAAGACAGATGATGATGAATGTGGAGCAATAGGTGGAATATGAATTGGCAGGGGAAACCGAAGTACTCGGAGAAGACCTGCTCCAGTGCCACTTTATCTACCACAAATCCCACATGATGTGACCCGGGCTAAAACCTTGGCCGCCGCGTGGGAAGGTCAACCACCAGAGTTTTGACACTGCCTTCCTTGCACTTTACCAGTGCCGTAAGAGACAGGCATGATACTTGTTCTATAATAAGGGAATACTACCACAAATGACTACCCCACGAAAGAATATGAAACACATTATATTTTGTCGTATCTAAGAATTAAGATTTATGTTAAAACACATATAATTACACGACATAGCTTTTCGGCCGAAGGGAAGAACTCAATGGAAAAAAAAAAAATCCAGACTTTATTTATACACTGCAACGGCTCAGTTGATAGGCAACGGTTCCGTAAATACGTTCCCGCGACAAGAATATATATAACAATGGAAGATTTGTTGGACGTTACGTTTATACGCGTTTTGTATCCCGAAGCATGAGATGGGATACTCGTATAGACGGACCTACAATCGGTGGTGTGGGATCGTTGGGACACTAAATATCTGAAGCTCTAGCGAACACTTAGGATAGATATATGCACTGAATGACACAAACGTACAAGCTTACGGTAAGAAAAATATCAAGTGCAAGTATAGTTTAAATGATGAAAAAATAAAGGGACGTGAATGTACTCTGCAGTAATGAAGTAGGAGTCAGCAGGTAACAAGGTCTCGCCTCCGGCAGGTGCTGAACTTAGCGCTCCATGATCAGCTCAAGTCCTCTGAAAACGTACGAAGTGCGTGAAGGGAGGACACGATGCTTGAATGGACTGGCGAGGAGTCCGACTGAAAACTGCAAACCGAAAGTCTAGCGTGATGTCCGCTGTGTTCTTAAAGGGATTCACACCCCGTACTTAGGACTTGGACAGTTAGAGACACGCCTGCCGAGGACGTAACTAGCTTCAAGTTCGTTATGTGATTCGTCGTACTGAGAGAGGAGTGTGACCATTCAGCTGTAAGAAGTACTGGACGGCCACAGGAATTCTAAATATGAGGATTTTAAATATCGAGAGGAGAACTCCTGCACTAAATGCCCATAAGCACGTTTCTCCATAAAAATAAAGTGAACCTCGCATTCTGTATTGACACGGCATTAGGAAGTCTACACTTCCCAATGCCGGAAACTGAAAGGTTTAGAATTAACCAGTACGGTCTCCCGGGGCGCAGAGTGCATGCTCATGTATCGCACTGACAAATAGACTAAACGTCTAGCAATTGTTCTTCTATTGTTCACGGAGGTAACGCCCAGACCAATTAAAGAACAACATTCCTGTGTTACTATTTTGGTCACTACTTAGCAACGGTTGTTTTTAAAGAGCTGTTGCTAGTAATTGATATACCTGCTAAAGTACGTTCAATGACGTAACAATGAAGCCGGAGAAGACGTCTATTACTAGTCAGCGTCTAGTTAAGCACTCTCCGAGTAAACGAAAACGCACAGATCATCCGAGGAACTGTTTAAAACGGAGTTATTTATAGAACCTATTCCAAACTGTAAGCAGTAAGGAGTACAATCGAGACCAACGTATTAGCTTGTATTTTACGTTACTGGATTAAACAATGAGCGAGGAGAGTGACAGTGAGACTGTGCACCGTAGGAGTAGAAAGAGGAAGAGATCGGCTTATTGGGTTGACTCCAACGACAGCAGCGACAGTAGTGACAGCCCGTTTCAACCAGACAGGAAACGCAGAAAGCGTATACATAATGATTCCTGGAGCCGCAGCAGTGTTACCGATTGCCCCTCGGACGCACCTCCTGCAGGAGTACGGCAGGTTTTGCGTAACAATAGCAGCGGTTACGAATCAGAGACAGAGGATCATGATCCTGAGTATTTTACTGCTGGGCAAGTAGAAGACTGCTCTGAACACCAATCAGATGTCAATTCTAGCGCGGAGGGAGGTGAAAATCCTGATTATGAGAGTTCGGAGGAAGGATCAAGGTCAGAGGAAGTTCATATTTCACGTTGTCAGTCGGGTGGTGCTTCCACAACTGAGGAGACAGAAGGAAGTTCAGTGGAATTAGACGCTTCTTCTGGTCAGCCTGATGATGCATCCATAACCGAGGAGACTGGAGAAGGAGCAGGGAGAGTAAATACTCCCTCTCATCAGTCCGGTGCAACTTCGACAACTGAGGATGTAGGAGGAAGTTCAGAGGAATCAGACGCTTCCTCTCGTCAGCTCAGTAGTGCATCCATACCTGAGCAGAGAGAAGGAAGTTCAGAGGACACGAATATTTCGTCTGATCAGGCTAGTTCTCCTTCCACAACTGAGGAGAGAGAAGGAAGTTCGGGGGAAAATTTTCTTTCTCGTCATGAGCCCGGTGCTGCTTCCACAAGTGAACAAAGAGAAGGAAGCTCAGAAGTAGTTAGTTTTTCCCCTCATCAGCCCGGTGCTACTTCCACAACAGGGGAGAGAGAAGGAAGATCAGAAGAAGTTGCCTTTCCCCCTCATCAGCCCGGTGCTACTTCCACAACAAGGGAGAGGGAAGGAAGATCAGAAGAAGTTGCCTTTCCCCCTTATCAGCCCGGTGCTACTTCCACAACAAGGGAGAGGGAAGAAAGATCAGAAGAAGGTGCCTTTCCCCCTCATCAGCCCAGCGCTACTTCCACAACAGGGGAGAGGGAAGAAAGATCAGAAGAAGTTCCCTCTCCCCCTCATCAGCCCAGTGCTACTTCCACAACAGGGGAGAGGGAAGAAAGATCAGAAGAAGTTCCCTCTCCCCCTCATCAGCCCAGTGCTACTTCCACAACAGGGGAGAGGGAAGAAAGATCAGAAGAAGTTTACTTTCCTCCTCATCAGCCCGGTGCTACTTCCACAACAGGGGCGAGGGAAGGAAGATCAGAAGAAGTTGCCTTTCCCCCTCATCAGCCCGGTGCTACTTCCACAACAAGGGAGAGGGAAGGAAGATCAGAAGAAGTTGCCTTTCCCCCTTATCAGCCCGGTGCTACTTCCACAACAAGGGAGAGGGAAGAAAGATCAGAAGAAGGTGCCTTTCCCCCTCATCAGCCCAGCGCTACTTCCACAACAGGGGAGAGGGAAGAAAGATCAGAAGAAGTTCCCTCTCCCCCTCATCAGCCCAGTGCTACTTCCACAACAGGGGAGAGGGAAGAAAGATCAGAAGAAGTTTACTTTCCTCCTCATCAGCCCGGTGCTACTTCCACAACAGGGGCGAGGGAAGGAAGATCAGAAGAAGTTGCCTTTCCCCCTCATCAGCCCGGTGCTACTTCCACAACAAGGGAGAGGGAAGGAAGATCAGAAGAAGTTGCCTTTCCCCCTTATCAGCCCGGTGCTACTTCCACAACAAGGGAGAGGGAAGAAAGATCAGAAGAAGGTGCCTTTCCCCCTCATCAGCCCAGCGCTACTTCCACAACAGGGGAGAGGGAAGAAAGATCAGAAGAAGTTCCCTCTCCCCCTCATCAGCCCAGTGCTACTTCCACAACAGGGGAGAGGGAAGAAAGATCAGAAGAAGTTTACTTTCCTCCTCATCAGCCCGGTGCTACTTCCACAACAGGGGCGAGGGAAGGAAGATCAGAAGAAGTTGCCTTTCCCCCTCATCAGCCCGGTGCTACTTCCACAACAGGGGAGAGGGAAGGAAGATCAGAAGAAGTTGCCTTTCCCCCTCAACAGTCCGGTGCTACTTCCACAAGAGTGGAGAGAGAGGGAAGATCACAAGAAGTTTACTTTCCCCCTCATCAGTCCGGTGCTACTTCCACAACAGGGGAGAGAGAAGGAAGATCAGAAGACGTTTACTTTCCTCCTCATCAGCCTGATGCTACTTCCACAACAGGGGAGAGAGAAGGAAGATCAGAAGAAGTTTACTTTCCCCCTCATCAGTCCGGTGCTAGTTCCACAAGAGTGGAGAGAGAAGGAAGATCAGAAGAAATTGCCTTTCCCCCTCATCAACTCGGTGCTACTTCCACAAGAGTGGAGAGAGAAGGAAGATCAGAAGACGTTTACTTTCCTCCTCATCAGCCTGATGCTACTTCCACAACAGGGGAGAGAGAAGGAAGATCAGAAGAAGTTTACTTTCCCCCTCATCAGTCCGGTGCTAGTTCCACAAGAGTGGAGAGAGAAGGAAGATCAGAAGAAGTTTACTTTCCCCCTCATCAACTCGGTGCTACTTCCACAAGAGTGGAGAGAGAAGGAAGATCAGAAGAAGTTTACTTTCCTCCTCATCAGCCCGGTGCTACTTCCACAACAGGAGAGAGAGAAGGAAGATCAAGACCAGCTTCTGTTGTCCTTCATGCACCCGGTTCTGCTTCCACAAGAACGGAAAGACTAGGAAGAACAAGAGAAGTTCATTCTTCCCCTCATCAGCCACGTGCTGGTTCCACACGTGAGGAGAGATTGAGAAGATCAAGACCAGCTCCTATTACCCCTCGTAGGCACGGTTCTGCTTCCAGAAGAACGGAAAGACTAAGAAGATCAAGAGTTGTTCGTTTTTCCCCTCTTCAGTCACGTGCTGTTTCCACACGTGAGGAGAGATTGAGAAGATCAAGACCAGCTTCTGTTGTCCTTCATGCGCCTGGTTCTGCTTCCACAAGTGCAGAAAGAGAAGGAAGGTCAAGAGAAGCTCGTATTCCCCCTCATCAGGGCGGCGTCGCATCCACAAGTGGGGAGAGGGGAGTCAGATCAAGAGGAGGTTATATTTCCCCTAGTCAGCCTGGTACTTTTTCCACATCTGAGGGTGGCGGAACAGCAACGCCACCAAAATCCTACTCAAAAATTCTCCCCGTCGGTTGCTATTCCGACAGCAGTAGCGATGGTAACTCAGAAAAGTGTCCCATTTGTTTGGTCACTTTTTCAGAGCAAGAAATTGGGACACCAGGCACTTGTGACCACATATTCTGTTTCGGCTGTCTCAAAGAATGGTCAACGCGTATGAATACTTGTCCAGTTGATCGAAAGGTATTTGACGACATAATTGTTAGAGGCTACCCGGACGGAAAGTATATCAAAAGAATCCCTGTGACACCGATACCGCGAGAAATCGAAAATTTCGGGCCCGTTGTGCGGAACTTGCAATTTTGTGAACTGTGTGGCGAGTTTGACCACGAGGACCGCATGATTAGTTGTAGTATATGTCACCTTATCTGCCACCTGGAATGTCTGATTACTTTCCTGGCAGATAGGTACTCGGGGGACTGGTTGTGCCCTCTTTGTAATTCTACAAGCTGAATAGTTTATGCATATTAGGACATGACTCGGCTTAGCAGAATGTGAACAGCTTCTCCGATAATTGTGATCCATTCCAAGAAGTCTGCGATTAACTGCATGAGTGATAGACATAGCGGACCCTTAGAAGGAGCACCGAAAGTAACTCCTTAGTTTTTTGGAGGTGATTGTTCTATTGAAGTGTTCATATTAAGAGTGAAGTTAGTACAACTGGACCGACTAGAGCCTTACGAGGGAGACTCCTCCTCCCACGGAGTAAAACAGGTAACGGTAGCGCTGTAGCCTACTCAAGACCAACAGATTTAAAGAGAGGGCAATGCGTCATGACGCCTATGAGAATGGTGGACCCAGAGGAAACAAATATTTTAGGCAACAGCTCAGTGTACCATCTGCGCGGCAACTAGTAGGCATACAACAATTCGAGGAGCTGTTGGAAACCGTGTCTTCATGCAGTCCGAGCCCAAATAACGCAGTCGGTGGTTAGCAGTCAGCCGTCGAGGAGAGTATCCGTTGAGCAAGGAAGTAGGAATAGTAGCACCAGCTCTGAAAACCGCTATTAAACGACGAGTACGTGAAGACGTAGCAGACTGAGAAACCTTGGGGTCTGCTGTGGTTGTTTTAGAGTTTGCAGAAAAATCGAAATGTTGTAATTATTAGTTGATAAGATAAATAAGCGTTCAATAAATTCAATATTCAATCCGAATCCAGTGTCCACTCACTGACATGCGACAAGATATAAACAATGGTAAATAATGTTAATATAAAATGCCACTCTCTGTTATTTCCTTCCCCTTATTTATTTACTTATTTACTTGGTGAACTTACCTGAACTTCTCAGCAGAGGACGGAGCTTCTTTTAGTGGACCAGAAAACATGATGTCCTTTAGTATCACCTGCGAGCGAACAGAAAATCATTATGAATATTTTTGGTTTTTCTGACTCTTCAAGAACACTCGACGAAGCAAAACTCCCCCCCCCCAAACTCCCCACCACGATTCTGTTGGAAATCCTCTCGATCTGAGGTAAAGCTCAAGGCACAATAGATCACTGTGGTCGCGGTGCAATGGCCAAGAAGGCCCACCCCTTATACAAGGTAAAGCTCACGGTAGGACTAATACCGTGAATGTAGTTAAAAGTACCACTTCCCAGCGGTTGGTTCAGTTTGGTGCCTGGTACTCCTTCATAACTACTATCGAGGGCCAGAGACGTTTCCCGAATTCTTGGGAGACTGCCTACCGCAAGAAACACAAGACTAGCAATCACGACAATGTCTCTAGCAACAACACTTCACCTTCCTGTACAGGAGGTCGTCTTCAGCTAAAAAATAATTTTGTATTTTAGTGTCCTGTTGCACTGATTTTCATCCATGATATGTATAAAGTGGCCGTCTTGTAGTGCACTCAATTTCACCTGTTACTTCACGACATGTTTCGGCAACATAGTGCCATCATCAGATGCCCTAATTACGCTAATCTATTGCATTGCTTGCCATTATATGTCTTTATAAAATTATTTAAAAAGTATTAAAAACTGCGTATTCGTCAACTTTAATAAATTTACACACACTAAAACTTGTTAAGATTATTCATCTTGTGTGTCTTAATTAAAACTTGCGCGTGGTTCTTCCACTATGGGGAGCGTGTTTCTTATATTCTGTGTAAACCGTGTTTTGTGATGTATGTTCCATAAAAGGGAACACACATCACAAGACACGGCTTAAAATGTGTTGTTACCCTTGCTGGAAATTTCATATAGCTACTGTTCTAGCCTAACTTGTAAGCTCTCGACAGCGCCGTCTGACAATAAACTTAAGCCCCAACGTAATCAACTGTCCTGAAACTGTGTACTCTTTCTCAAGAAACTTTAGTTTCAATTTTAGTTCGCGCACAATGCGAATTTGAATTCTGTGAAGTTAATATAATGCCAAATGGAAATATTAATAAAGTCTCACTTTATGCGCAAAGTTTCAAATAATGCTAATCCATCCTCCAAAAGAAGAGCAGGGGTAGCGCTGACGGTATAGCGACTGGCTACGAGCTGGACGTGAGGAGCCGGGATAGCGCTGACGGTATAGCGACTGGCTACGAGCTGGACGTGAGGAGCCGGGATAGCGCTGACGGTATAGCGACTGGCTACGAGCTGGACGACCGAGGGGTCGGAGTGTCAAGAATTTTCTCCACTTCCAGACCTCCCTGTTCTGCGACCAGTGAAAAGTGGGCAGTTTCAGGCTCTCTTTGCTCTTACCCTCCACCCTTAAGATCCAGACCGTACCATTTTCCAAGAGATCTATAACACAATACAGTCGGCTGAAGTAAACTGACATTTCAGGGGGAGAAATCGTCTCCATCTTAGGGTCAAAGAATAAGTCAAGGAAGAAATGATCATGAAGCGCGAAGTAATGTGTTCTATCCCAGAAGATTGAATTTTTCATGATCAAGAAAATGTTGATCTATACATAAAATCCCCCATGCGCTTTAATGGCATAGGGCTTAATTAGTTAAGCACAGGGACAACTTTAATTTGACAGCTACAAAACTCCATAATCCTACATGGTCACTCCTGTGTCTCCAGTTTTACGCTGTTGTGTTTACAGTGCTCCTTATGTGATATTCGGTTGTGCAAGAGTAAACACTTAGAGTATGAGTAAAAGGAGTACCAAGATAATATTAAACTGGATTCAACAGGCTCGATTCTCTCCTTCCCACACCTAAGTATTACAAATGAAAAGAAATAATTCAATTAAGAGAATATAACAAGAAGAAGGTTAACAGACAAGAAGCCTGTTTGAAGAGTATTCCCTCAAGCAGTAACAAAAGAACAGAACAGAAAACATGGCAGCGTAAGACAGTAACACAGAACTACAATAATGCTTCAGCAGATATGACAGCGTGATAAGTGCCTCACAGAATGCAACCAAACATTATGATCCATGGAGTGTTTAAACAGAATGACAGGTTCTAGAAACCTACACCAAGGGGAGGGTGTCATAAGGGAGCTTATGCGACAAAATACAGAGCCATTGATCAGAAAAGGAGCACGTGGATCTCCACGTTAAGAGACAAGAACTAACCACCAATCGTTTCAAGAACAGTGTTCATGAACTGGATTACCTTGACTGGTTTCGCATGACACAATCCATTTGTGACTCAAAAAGTTATAGAGCTCTATGATTTGGCTTATACTTACACAACGTAATACCTACTGTGGGCCGTGCCATAGCCCAGGCGGGGACAAAGTGTCATTGGAGCAGGTTTCCTGCGAGTATTGTATTTCCGTTTCCTCTCCTAATGTTCATGCCACCAATTGCTCCACAATCACCACCATCTATCATCTGGGGCTGATACAATAGGTCAGTAATGGCCGCAGTAGCAAGTGGACTCAGTCTGACCCGTGTAAGATTAATAAAAATATTATTTAGTGGGAAGAACCCCAGACCTTGCTCGTACCTTACTAGTACCGTAAGGCACAAACAAGGAACTTGACGGTATGAGTAATGGATACAACCACAAAGGTCACTCACATGAAGGAATAGGAAACACACAATATGTAAGGATTAAAGGTTTTCATAGAACATACAATTACACGACGAAGGTCATTCTGTCGACGGAAGAACTCAAAGGAATAAATACCAAACTTTACTTTCGCACCCTTCAACTGCTCTATTTCTAGACAACGGTACGGTTAATACGCAACCGCAGTGGGAATACGCACTCAACAATGGAATATTTGTTGTACATTAGGTTTTATATGTATTTTCTATCACTAAGAATGATGATGGGATATTCCTGTAGATTGAGTGGATAGTCTGTGGTTTAGGATCGTTGGAGGCGTTAATAATTGAAGCTCAAGTTTTCAGAAGTCAGCAGTTAGGAAAATTAGGTATATGCATTGAATGATATAGCCATATAAGCTTACGATACGCAGTCAAACAGATCACCTTGGCGTCAGGCCCCTTGAGGACCACAACGAGAGTTATTTTTGCAACTCAACTCTTGCTGTAGTAGTTCTTATGTAGCATCCTCTCTGACGCGAAGATGGGTTTTTCTCTCATGAATATGCTATATTTTCCGTCAAATGTATATTTCGTACATGTTATAGAACAGAGATGAATACATGTTGCATGCGTTCCATATCAGCAAGTACCGCATAGAAAACACCTCGTCCAGTAGTTCCTCTGTATTTGGTTCAAGAAGCTATCGATCGACTGCGTTCAGAACATCCTTCCTGTGTTACTGTTAAAGCCAATACCTAGCAACTCTCTTTATTTAAATAATCATTGCTCAGCAACGAGTATATTTGCTACGATACATTGAAAACCGGAATAATGGAGCCAGAGAAGACTTCCATTACTAGGCAACGACTTTGTAAGCACTCCCCGCGGAAAGAATACCAACAGAAAACATGAAGAATTATTGTTAACGGTTCTGTTTATATGAATCCTGTCAGTGTGTAAGGTGGATAAACGAAAACAAATTATTAGGTAATATTTTACGTTACTGGACTAAACTATGAGCGAGGACAGTGACAATGAGAATGTGCACCGTAGGAGTAGAAAGAGGAAGAGATCGGCTTATTGGGTTGACTCCGACGACAGCAGCGACAGTAATGACAGCACGTTTGAACCAGACAGGAAACGCAGAAAGCGTATACATAATGATTCCAGGAGCCGCAGCAGAGTTACCGATTCCCCCCTGGACGCACCTCCTACAGGAGTTCGGCAGGTTTTGCGTAACAATAGCAGCGGTTACGAATCAGAGACAGAGGATTATGATGCTGAGTATTTTACTGCTGTGCAAGGGGAAGTTAACTCTCGTTACGAATTAACGGACTCTTTTAAAGCTGAAAGCTGCGGTAAATCAGATTGCAAGCGTTCGCAGGAAACAGGAAGTTCAGACGAAACTTTTACTTCACATCTTCAACGCGGAATTGCTTCCATAAATGAACAGAGAGGACAAAGTGCTCAAAACTCAAGCGATTCTTCCCGTCAGCTCTGTACACCTTCCACATCTGAGGAAGAACTAGATGGTTCGGGGGGATCAGGCGCTTCCTCTCGTCAACCTGGCGCTGCTTCCACATCTGAGGAAGAACGAGATGTTTCGGGGGGATCAGGCGCTTCCTCTCTTCAGCCTGGTGCTGCTTCCACATCGGAGGAAGAACGAATTAGTTCGGGGGGATCAGGCGCTTCCTCTCTTCAGCCTGGTGCTGCTTCCACATCTGAGACAGCACATTCTTCTGAGGAACGAGGCGATTCTTCTCGTCAATCCAATGCTGCTTGTATAGCTGCGGAGACAGGAGAAAGAACAAGGGAAGTATACGAGTATAAATCCCCTCTTCAGCTTGGCGCTGCTTCCAAAACTGTGAGGAAAGAAGGAAGAACAGAGGAAGTTACTACCTCCCATCTTCCGCCCGGTGCTGCTTTCACAACTGAGGAGGGAGAAGGAAAATCGGAGGAAGTCAGCACTTCCCTTCATGAGTCCGGTGCTGCTTCCACAGCAGATGTTGGTGGATCAGACACGCCATCAACATCCTCCGCAGCTGTCCTCTCTGATTCTGACGTGTCCGACAGTGGTAGAGATGGGGACTCAGAAAGGTGTCCCATTTGTTTGGTCATCTTTACAGAACAGGAGATTGGGATACCAGAATCTTGTGAGCATATATTTTGTTTAGGTTGTCTAGAAGAATGGTCAAAGATTGTCAATAAGTGTCCGATTGATCGACAGGTGTTTAACGTCATACGTGTTAGACGCTACTCTGACAGCAGTATTACCAGACGGGTCCATGTGAGACCGCGACCGCGGCGGAACGAACATGGAAGGTTCCTTCTACTGGGTGAAGGGTATTGTCAAGTGTGTGGCCAACGTGACAGCGGAGACCGCATGATTATGTGTAATGCATGTCGTCTCGTCTACCATGTGGAATGTCTGATTCCTCTTCTGCACGTTATACCTATTGTGGAATGGTTGTGCCCTGTTTGTATCGTGATAAGCTCCATGTTCGACGGATAGGATACCATGCGCCGGGGTGACAGAATGTGAAGTCCTGCTCCGATAATTATCCTCAATTGCAAGAAGCCTGCGATTACCATCAACCGTGATGGATATTGCGGACTACTAGAAGGAAAAGTAATTGCTTCAGTCACAGTGATTTAAAGGCTGGTGAACTTGGCTCTTCTATTTAATTGTTCATATTAAACGTGATGATATTACATCGATAGTACTTCGTCTGGTCTTCGCCACCGCAGTACAACAGATTCAGTTAAGCTTTCAGGCTACTCAAGATTATCAGGATTAATAAAGGGGAAGTGTGACATGACGCCTCTAAAGATAATGCAGCAAGAGGAATTATCCATTGCTAGGCAACAGATCAGTAAACCATTCCCGTGGAAATGAATGCGAACCAAACATTAGAGGAGATCTTGAAATCGGAAATTTCTATCCACAGTCGTCGGTTAGAATTCCGTCTCTGCCGCCTAGGAGAGTATATGTTAAGCAAGGACGCACCAAAGGGAACATCTGCTGTTAGAAGCCGCTGCCAATCGAGAAGTGCGTAAAGTCATAGAAAAACTGGGAAGACTTCGTGTGTACTGTACTTATTTTCAGAGTTGGAAGAACAATCAAAATGCTGTAATTATTTCTAGTTACGACGAATAAGCATTCAATACATTCTTTATTCCAACAGAACTCATTGTGTTCTCAGTAACATGGGACAATCTATATAAATAAAAATGTTATGTTATTAGAAAATGCCACTCTTCGTTATTTACTTCCCAAACCCTTCAGTTGTTGTGGTAGCTGAGCTTCTCAGCACAGGACGGAGCGCCGGTTTTTGAATCGGAAATTATTACGTCCTCTACCATCATTTGCGAGAGAATAGAAAATAATTAAGAGTATTTGATTCTTTTCGCAGACAACCAAAAATCATTCGGAGGGAACAAAATTGCCCTCGGGCATTCTGTAGACAATCCCTTCAATGTAGGACCAATAGAGTGAATGCAGGTGAAAGTATTAACATCCTAACAAAAATATTACGAGGCTGGTTCAGTTTGGCGCCCGGGACTCCTCCTTAACTACTGCCGAGTGCCAGATAATTCCTTGTGACTGCCTACCCCAAGAAACACAAGACTAGCAATCGCGACAATGTTCCTAGTCACCACAATTCACCTTCCTGTATATGAGGTCGTCTTCGGCTAAATAATAATTGTTCTGGGTTTGTAAAACTGTCTTTACCATTCCTGCAAAATTTATCTACCTTCTGTTCTATCTTAATTTGTAGCCGCTCGACCGCGCCGGCAGACGGTTGTAACTCTATGGCAGAACAGTACGTCGCGTAGTAAATCCTAATATTTAGAAGGGACCGTCCAGGAAAAAATGCGCAGTGGATGGGCAGGTCCATTCGTGAAAGTTGAGGGGCGTTGTGATTGGTCATTCGGCTGCATTCAGTGCGAGCAGACGTCTCAAGAGCATTCTTCCTTGTACAGTCAAGTTAAAAAGTTTTGATTCTTGGAGTCGTATTTGAATGTATTATTCTCTATTTACTGTATTAATATTTTATTTTATTGTTTGTTTTATTCGTTTATTTTTTTTTTTGTTTAGTTACATTTGTACAATAAAAACCCCAGTCACAATAAAGATAGACCAAGAACAACTGGAGAATGTGAAATGTTTTAAATATTTGGGTAGCTTGTTAACAGACGATGGAAGGTGTGCTAGTGAAATTAAATCCAGGATTGCCTTGGCAAAAGCTGCATTTAGCAAGAAGAAGAATCTTTTTACCAGCAAATTGGACTTAAATTTGAGGAAGAAACTAGTGAAATGCTACATTTGGAGCATAGCTCTGTATGGGGCTGAAACATGGACACTTAGGGCAGTAGATCAGAAACATCTGGAAAGTTTCGAAATGTGGTGTTGGAGAAGGATGGAGAAGATCAGTTGGACCGATTATGTGAGAAATGAAGAAGTGTTAATTAGAGTCACTAAGCAGAGGAATATCCTACACGAAATAAGAAAACGGAAGGCTAATTGGATTTGTCGTGTTTTACCCAGAAACTGCCTTCTAAAAGAAGTTATTGAAGGAAAGATAGAGGGGCGGATAGAAGTGACAAGAAGACGAGGAAGAAGACGTAAGAAGATGCTGGATGACCTTGGGGACGGAAGAGGATACTGTCATTTGAAGGATAAAGCTCTAGATTGCATTAAGTGGAGGAATTGTTTCGGAAGAGACTGTGGACCTGTCGTCTAACAGATTACTGATGATGATAGTTTTTCCTATTTCCCTTAACATGCCACCTACACGAAGTAAATTGAGTGGAAAAGTGCTGCATTAACAATCAAGAGAAATTGTTAGTAATGTATATAGGTATATGAAAGAGGCTGGGCCAACAATTACAGTGAAGAACATAGGAGTGGAAGTAGTAAAGGCAACAGGTGTATCGGAAAGTAGTGTCAGAAAAATAATAAGAGAAACAAAAATATCGAATCTGGAGCTTCCACTTCCTATTCGACACCCCATAAAGTAAGACCTTGGAAATCTCCACTAGTCGTTTTGGACGACTTTAACGAGTCTGCGGTGCGAAGAACAATTAATGACTTCTACATAGTCAAAAAACGGAGACCAATCCTGAATAAAGTTCACGAAAAGTCGAAGAAAACTTTAGATTTTCGGGGATGCATATCCGCATTAAAGAAAATTAATTTGAATCTGGGGTTCCGCTGGAAGAAAACAAAAAATAATCGGCAGCTACTGGTGGAACGATAAAATATCAGAGCCAAACGTCTTCAGTATTTGCGGCAAATTAAAGAAAATAAGGAAGAGGGCCGCCCAATCATCTGCATGGATGAAACCTATATTCATTCCTGGCACACCACCCCATATGCATGGAGTGATGGAACCATCCAGGGATTATTTTCCCTTGTGTCCAAAGGCCAACGGCTCATTGTTATCCATGCAGGGAGGAGAGCAAGGTTTCATCCCTAATGCCTATTTCCGCTTCAAATTCCACCATAAAACAGGAGACTACCACAGTGACATGAACTACACCAATTATGAAAAATGGTTAAAGGAGCAACTTATTCCTAACCTTCCCCAAAATTCTGTCATTGTCTTTGATAATGCTCCCTACCATAATGCACAAATAAACAGAACCCCTAACTAAAAATTCAAGAAGATATTTTATGATATCCTGGCTAAAATATCACCTTCCACATATTACCTTCAATAACACTGATTTTTCATCATTGCAGAATCCAGACATATCATATGACCCTACCACTCAAACCGAAATACCTTTCCTATTAAATAGATGGAATCTTTGCAGAACACAGTCACAGTATTTTACGGCTCCCTCTATATCGCCCAGAACTCAACCCAATTGAGTTAATACGGGCCACCGTAAAAAATTGGGTTGCTCAAAGCAATACCACATTTAAGATGGATGACGTCATTAAACTGGCAGACCAAAAATTGGCTTCAATAACTGCAGAAGAATGGCAACGTAGATGACGACATGTAAGGAACATCGAGCAACAATTAATGGCAAGGGAAGGCATTTTGGACGCAGGACGGGAGTTCGTCTTCCATCTTGGCGGTGATAGTGATGACAGTTCTGATGATAGCTCCGATTCATCTGGTGGTGACGAGGAAGGACAGGCATGTGGAGATGATATCTATGCGGACATTGCCGGTGTTGCCCCTTTAGAATAGATCCGTGTAATATACGAGGAGCATTCCGTATATACACGTAATGCCTCCTATTTTTTAATGAAAACTACAACAGATACAGAAAGCATAATAAATGAAGCAAGATTTCAGCTACTTACAGTTATTTTTCCACATAATCACCACCATTCGTTATGCACTTTTGTCAGCGGTGAACAAGAGCCTGTATGCCGCACCTGTAAAAGTCTGCGCCAGCAGAGGCTAGCCACTTTCTTACAGCTGCAATGACAGCATCGTTGTCTGGAAAATGTTGCCACATAGTCCGTCTTTCATAGGCCCAAAGAGATGGAAGTCTGAAGGTGCTAAACCGGGTCTATAAGGTGGATGTGGTAGGGCAGTCCAGCCAAACTTTGCAATGTGCGTGGTGGTCGCCAAACTGGTATTGGGTCTAGCGTTATCGTGTTGCAAGCGAAAGGTTGTCTGCTTCTCTGGCCTGACTAGGGAAATACGGGCTTTCAGCTTAGTCAGCGTCGTCTTGTAGCGTTCAGAATTGACAGTCTCACCAGGCTTCAGGAAATCCAACAAAATCACACCCCGCCTATCCCAAAAGACCATGCATATCACTTTCCCTGCCGATGGGTGTGTCTTGAACTTCTTTTGGGGGGAGGGAATCCGGATATCGCCACTCCATGGACTGTATTTTTGATTCCGACTCGTAGTGGTGACACCACGTCTCATCTCCGGTGACGATGCTGTCCAGAATCTTGTTACCTTCAGCCTCAAACTGGTGCAACAGGTCCTGACAAACTTCAATTCCATGAGTTTTGTGGTCATGTGTAAGCATCCTCGGGACCCACCTGGAACAAACTTTACAATAATCCAGCTTCCCCAACATCGTTTCCAATGCATTACATCCGATATCAAGCCGTGCACACAGTTCCCTGGTGGTGATCCGTCGATCTGTACGGATGAGCTGATCGAGGCGCTGTTCATCGTGAGGAGTGGCAACTGAGCAGGGACGCCCAAGGTGTGGCTTGTCGTGCACTTCACTTTCGCCATTGTTGAAACGCATTACCTACCGTCTCACTGTGCTGACATCCACTGTATCGTCTCCGTACACCTTCAGCGAGCGTCGATGGATGTCAATGGGTGCAATTTATTCGGCAGTGAGAAATTCAATAACACATCTCTGTTTCGTAAGCACTTCTATGTCAGACGCCATTTTGGTAGACTGCTCTTCTGTCGCACGGCAACCAAACTAACAGTAAATTGGCGGGGAGGTTCAACCTTTACTACAACACCACCAACATCCAGCTCAGACGTTACATGTTGACACAAAAGAATAGGAGGCATTATATACGGAACGCCCTTCTTATAAATAAACCCTTCATGTATACAACAGTGAAAAGTGTATAATGGTGTATAGTGTATAATAGTCTGCCATTCGGTACTTAAAACTTAACATCTGATGTGTGAACATCAACGAGAATAAACCTCCATCACTATGCAACACAATGAGGTAAGAAATTATTTCCTTTTGAGAAAGCCTGTACTGCATTCCCCGCCACTACCAATACTTTTCCTACTCAGCGTCGGAGGACTGTCAGCTCTAAGTACTACAACTTTAAGTGATACTTGGCCGCTCGTCAGACTGCAGCCACCTACTCAAGCTGGTTCCTGGCTTGCGGATTTTTCTACCCCGAAGATGGAAGCGATAAGTTCCTCCGAAATGTCGATTCACACAGGATCTACACGGCGCCACAACCCTGAAGACGACATTCTTCAATTACCTATGTGTTTCGTAACTTTTCTTCAATTATGCGAGTTTTGAATTATGCGATGTTTTGAGGAACAAATCTTCGCATGAAATATGAGAGCACTCTTCATTCAGCTTCACTCAGACAAGGCAGGCAGCTCTCAGTAGCAGTCCAATTCGCTTCTACACGCCTTCCGTGCCCTTACAACTTCCTTTCAACTGGCACTCCCAGCTGAATCCGCAACTCCTCAGGTCATTGCTCAGATGACGCCTGGATACATGCGACTGTAGCGTTATACAAGCATGAGACATACAACACGCATGAATGTACAGCCGAAGACACACCCTATAAGAACCAGTGATTGACTGCAAGAAAAGCAATCATACTACGCGGTAGACAACAATGTAAAGCAACCAGGGTCAAACTGCCACTAAATTTACATGCAACTCCTCAGGTTGTTGCTTCGACAACGCATGCGTACAAGCGACTGGAGTATTATACAAGCAGGGGACATACAACACACATGAATATTATTTAGAAACATTGAAACCAGTGAGATATGGCTAACTTCATACTCTGTTTGCTTTTACCCTTCACCTTAACCGGTTCACGGCGACCCTGCTGGGGGGCGTGTGTAAATTTTTCTGATGAATCATTCATCCCGTAGGCTGATAACTTTCGGAACGAGGGGTAGTTTAACCTTTCTGCAAAGATCATAAGTAATGTTGAAAATGCTGTCCCTCCACACGCAGACATTCCTGCGGAAGTGGGTCTGATTTAGCCTTTGACGTTCTATGCAGGAATATTTGCAATTTACCAAATCCTTCTTCCGTTCGGTGGTTACTGTTTTAAACTTTGTCCTTCAAACAATCCCAGAAGAAAAAATAACAAGGACTGAGATAGGGTGAACGTGCTGGTCAAATATCACTGCTGATAATTTTGCCCCCAAAGACATCGGACAAAGCCTACGTAGACATACGTGCAGTATGGGCAGTAGCCGAGTTTTGCTGACACCACCCATAGAGTCTCTTCTCCTTCTGTTAACTCTGCAAAGAACTGCTCCAGAATGTCCGGTACATATCTTTCGCGATTGTTTCGTTAAAAAGCACAGATCCAACAATCCTTGCGCTTACAGCACACCAGACACCAGCTTTCACTGGGTGGAGCAGGATTTCGAGGTTTAGTTTTGGATTCTGTGAATTCTAGTAGCGAATATTTTACATATTTATGTATCAATCATTTTGCTTAATTAAATTCAGCAATTGGCAGAGCTTTTGTCCTACAAACAAATTCAAACGTGCAGTGATATTTTGCAAAGTAATGTGTGAAGTAAACTTTCGCAAAAGTAGCTCTAGCAAATCCGTGTCACGAACTGAATCTTATAGTTATAAATTTGTTTTATTGTCACGACACTGACGACACTTCATATTTGTTACGTTACAGGTCAAGGAGTGTTTCACCAATGGCGGTCACGTGGATCCCCGTTAGCCCTCGTGAATAAAACACAAGACCACAAAATCCCATATTGTGTCAAGGATAATCCAGGTACGGTCGTCATATATGTCTGTATATGTTTGTGGCTTACGTCTTCAGGTATGGTCTTTGACTGTCCTGGCTTCTGTCCTCCTGGCTAGAGGACAGGTAAGAGTGTATATTCATGTGTAGGAAACTCACATTTAAGGTAATATTTCATTCAACGAAGTTAATTTACCCAAAAAAAAAGAATTGCGCAACGATTTTTTATTTTTGTAGAAGACAGGCAAACAGGGAGAGGACAAACATGCAGCACAAGTAATACTGGGGATCCTTAACTGGACTCAGGCAAGCAAAGGGACGCATACGAGTACCTTCTGGTAAGAGTTAAAGTTAAACAGGAACCAGCTACGATGAGTGGTAGGACTACTTACAGGACACTGTCACCTCAAAGGATACCTTTTAAACTGGGACTAAGTAACAGTCCCACTTGTGAGAGGCGTCAGACAGAAAACGAAACAGCCACACATATTCTGTGTGAATGTGAGGCCTTAGCCTATTTAAGACTACATCACTTGGGTCAATACTTTATGGAACCAAGTGACTATTTCGACGACCCCATCAACAAAATCCTGCCCTTCATTCGAATCGCGGGGATGCTGAGGGGATAATCAATAAAGAGGAAGCAAAATAGACCACTGTAGGTCGCGGTGCAAGGGCCGAAAAAGGCCTACCCCTCATACATTCATTCATTCATTTGTAGAAGAGAATATTTTGGTGGTCAGAGAACATCAATCTTTATAATTGTAAGTAGCACAAATAAGAATTTGGTAGTGCAAAATTAAAAGTAATTATTAAAACTGTTAATCGTATGTGACCGCCTCTGTGGTCTAGTGGTCAGATTTCCTGGCTACAGATGCAGAGTACGGATTCGATTCCCGCCATTACCAGATATTCTGAGAAGTAGTGGGTCTGAAACGGGGTTCACTCGGCCTCGTGAGGACAATTGAGGAGCCATTTGAAGGAAATAACGGCTCCGGTCTAGAAAACCGAAATTAAGGGCCGTGGGGATTCGTTGCGCTGACCGTGCGACACCCTCTATCCGCTAAAATTGGCACTAACTTCGCCGACAAGCGACGGTCGCTCGGCCGGTATAGTTATCTTGCGGACTAACACCACGGAGTTTTTTTTTGTTATTCGTATGTATGAAAAAATATATTAGAAACATCCATCTTTTGGGCGTTATTCCATTCTGAATGCCATAATATGTTAATAAAGGTGATATTATTTGCCACGGGTCTTAACAACGGAGGGACCGACGATAGGATTATAGTAATGATGGTGATCATGATGACAGTCGGCAGAGAAGTGCTGCTATGTGAGACCCGGCCCGTGGTGGGGCATGTCTCCTCACCCCTCTCATACTCACAAACAAAATTTTACTTTGTTAAAAATGATAAAAGAGAAAGACATACAGAAAACTCTTCACTAGATCCGGCCGACTAAGAATACGAGGCATACGTGTTATAATTTTTAAATGGTTTACAATTATTATCAGATTGTTTTATTCCTCGAGCCAAGTGCTTCGATTCTCAGCAGGAGTATTAGGATCTCTCTCTTCGCCATTATAGCCAGAATGGTTACACAGATTGCTAAGTCTCCAGTCCACTGGACACAGTTTTAATCTTACGGGAACAAAGCAGCTAGAGCACGAGTACGAACACCCAAATACATCTTTTTTGTTATTGCTAGTGGGGTGGGACTAAGTCCCTTGTACTGCGGCCACATCTGACCTATTGTACCAGTCCCAGATGATAGGTGAGGGTGATTGTGGAGCAATTGGTGGAATGAAGATTGGCAGGGGAAACCGAAGTACTCGGAGAAAACCTGCCCCAGCGCCACTTTGTCCACCATAAATCCCACTTGACCAGACCCGGGATCGAACCCGGGCCGCCGCGGTGGGAAGCCAGCGACTAACAGTTTGAGGTATGGTGCTTTGATCTGAAAACCCTATACGCTTTTACATCGTGATACCTAAGCACAGAGACTACAGTCATAAGAAACATTTAACCGGCTAGTTGTAATCTTAAGTTTTAGAAGTCTCTACAAACACGGTGCATGAAAACACAAACAGTCCATGAATTGTTTTTAAGAATTTGTGTGTATTATGGGAGCACTTGCATTAACGATAGGACTTCAAGAACCACACTCATTCTGAAACTTTTTTCCAATTCTAGAAACGTGCCAAAATTCATATTTCCCTTTTATTGCTGATTTTCTAAATACAGCTTGAAGCATAAAAAGGAATTTAAAACAGGACAATACAGAGAAATTTCCTCTCACGTTTAGACCTACCCAGAATCCAATCGGAGTACATCGACAAGCTCCCCAGGGGCTGAAGCTTTCACGGATACCGTGACCACTAAAACGTGATTAAATTGAGTGGAATTTTGTTTGGAACTTTGCTACTCATCAGGTTCTTTAACGTAAGTTCCTGTCACCACATTGGGGCCCAAAAATGCATACACATTTTCGTCGCTCGAACGACAACAGTTACGCCGCTATTGTATTTGACTGCCCTACCATTCGATAAGGTGGCTCTGGCATTTATACGAGTAGCACCATCTTTAGAGAGAATATCACACTACACACAGTACACTATATTTCGGTTCTACTTCGCAAATGTCCGTAGACAACCCTTGTTAAAATACGTATACATTTCTTTGGGCTCCTCTGCATATGTGCATCAGTGTGTCCCCCTTCAAATTTTGAATCAATTAACCGATTATCACAATTATTTGTTTTGTTACTGCTGTTGGAGGCTACCGCAACACCAGACATTTTAATGCCATTCACTCACAACAGCATGACGGACTCTCTACTGTGATTTGCCAGCAATGATAGGGCAATTTAATAAAGGATCCTGACCTGATATAAGGTGTTAGATAGTCGGAAATAAAATGCAGTTTTTTAAGGCGCGAACATTTTATTTAGCTTTCGGTTTTATGACGATAACTAAGGAAATGTTTTCAGCAAGGTACGTGATACGGACACTGGTCAAAATGTTATAATACATGCGAAAATAATACGTACAATGTACCTCGTATTACGTATAAAAAGTTGCAGCTATCCCTGTAACAGGCCGTGGAGGCCCACAGGTTTGTGAGACGTCGAGGTCCCCACATTTTCTAGACAATCGGCTCACAGATGGCGTTGAGATTCTCAATCTTACGCGCCGGCCGCCCTTTACCCCCCAGGAAGATTCCTGGCACTCATTTCTGTTAGAGGCTGAGTCGACTCCAGGGCCATAATACGGCCGGAAGGATTAGGTCAATTGAAGGAATCCACCTCATTTGGATTCGATCCCGCGACCTTCCGAATTGTAGCATAGTGTCTCAACCAACTACACCACCGCATTGTCCCCTAGTATTATGTATGAAACTTTATTTGTTAAGTAAATATTCATAAGTCCTGTGAAGATGCTAAGCTTCGAGGCCCAAAGAACTACAAAATAAAAGAGAAAATACAACTGAGTTACATACAATCCTCTGTGATCAATAGAAGTACAAGACAGGATTTCACATAAACAAATATGATTGGTGAGATTGACATTTTTAATTATTTCCCTGCTCTGGTTTTAATAAATAAAGAATCCAAAGCCAACTACCTAAAGCCGAAACAAAAGGCAGCTGAATGAACCACGAAATTTTGCAGGGACCAGGTATCTGTGCCTTTCTTCACTATTTACCTCAAATTTAAGCGAACAGGTTCATGCGACTCTCTGAGATTACTTTTCTTTCTTTGCTATCGAGTTTCCCTGAGCTATCATATATTTTTATTTCAAAAAAATTAACTCAGCAATTCCAGCGTCAACTTTTGCGACTCTCTGCTTTCTGCAGCAGGAAAGTGAGCTACAGGAGTTCTCGGAACTGCTTGTCCCTCCGTACTTTTTTTCTTTCTTTCCGTGTTTTCCTCTCGCACCTTCCTCTCTTTTATGTCTTCTATTTTATTCAACCCAACCTCTAACAGATATGAATACCAGGAAACTTCCTGGGGCGTAAAAGGCGGCCGGCGCGTAAGGCTGACAACCTCACCGCCATCTGTGAGCCGACTGTCTGGAAAATGTTGGACCTTCAACCTATGGGCCTCCACGGCCTGTTGCAGCGATAGCTTTACCTTTACCTCTTTTCACCCCGCTTTGATTTTAATTGTTTTATCTTACTATATTCCTTCCTTCTTTTCCTTTCTTAATTCTCTTTGTCTTTTTTATTTCCACAATTTTCACTTCCCTGCGTTCCATTTCGTTACCCTTCAGTTAGTTACCATTTTTATGGTTCCAAAGAACACATTTATATCTCCGAAGACTTTATATGTTTGTCTGTCTGTCTGTCCTCTCAGTTACACGTTAATATATTGTAGCATGCGCGACCCGTTGCTGGGTAACAACCGCGAGATAAGCAAATGTACAACAGCTGTTACTGAGCAACGCCTTCGCAGACAAACATGTTCCTACAACGAATCCACACGCAACAACAGGGGGACTGTTGGAAACGGAGTCTACTGTGCGGTCATTGCTGAGGCTACAGAACGAGGATGAATGAAAGAAGGTAGTTAATATTAGCCAGCGGGCAACGACGTGAGCACAGAAGCTGAATGATCTCCATTGTTAACATCCGTTACTAGGAAACGACTAGTGAAAAATGAGAAAGCTTAGCGTGGGTGCTCTAGTGATTTGTAAAGTGTGCAGATTGGCGATAGCGTTATAATTACTTGTAGTAACCAGTTATATGTATAAGTGTTAAAATAAATTCTGTCACAAATCCAGATTTCGTCTATAGTCACTCATGTACGTGACAATATTATAACAAACACTGGTAGACCTCCCTAAAACCGACATTAACATGAGCTCACTGACTACCCCAGGAACCGGGATAGCACCGTTGGTGTCGCGACCGGCTACTTGCTGGAAAACCGAGGGATCAAACTTCGAGTCCCTGTAGGGGCAAGAATTTTCTCTTCTCCACGTCCTCCAGACGGGCTCTGAGGCACACCCAGCTTCCCATCTAATGGGTACCGGGGGCCTCTTTCCCCGGGGGCAAAGCGAGTAAAAACCCAGAATTAACACTTCGAAATAGGGAAAGAATTATTGCCAAATTAGGATAAAATTACACGATCGGAGAGACGTTACAGCATTTCTTCTGGCAAGAAAATGAATGCAAGAAATCTTTCGAGGAAACAAAATTGAGGCAACTGAAATGGATGTCAGGATACTGGAGAAGAACGGAGAGGACGGGCCCGAGAAGTGCCTTGAAAATGTCCTTGTTTGAAGACACAGTTCTTCACATATGCCATTGCAAAGTATATTCTTTTCAATTGAAGATCAGCAAAGGGGTAAAAAGGCAAAAATATCCCCGTATCAGCCTTACGCGACGGCCGCCCTTTATCCTCATGATGATTCTTTGTACTCATTTCTGTTATATTTTGAGTCGAATTCAGAGGCATAGTGAGGCTGGAAGAATTAGGTCAAATGGAAAATACAGTGATCTTATCGGAAATCGAACCCGCGACATTCTTGCTTGTAACATGGTGCCTTAACCAAGGATGCTACCGCGTGCCACTTTTGTTTCAGTAAAATATCCAAATATTAAAATAAATGACTTTCTTTTATTCTGTAGCTTGAAGAAACTGGACTTTCAAGGTTTGGAATTTTCGCTCCACAGCTGGCCTCGAAGCCGGTGAATGGAAGCCAAAGGCTGCTTCTTTGCTTTCTTTATTTTTTCAACTCTTTTCTCGTTTTCTTAGGTTTCTGGTTCTTGTGCACCGTAGTGTTTGCCCTCCCCGTACCCTTCCACGCATCTTACCCGTGTTTTCTTGCTCTCTCCTGCTAATGCATGTTTATTAAATTAGATGCTTTGGTCATTTGTTGTCCCCTATAAATTCTAAATGACCACATGAATGTGAAACTGCATGTATTGTATATTATTTTTTGTTGTTGCTCGAGCTGTACGGATGTGCCGTGCTTGTGCTCCCGCCCACTTGAGTGCCTAGTGTATCGAGTTGTGCCGCTGGTTAGGTAAGGCCAATAAGGACCACTGTCGGCCCTGCGAAAACCCGTTTTACGGAAAGCAAAAATCTATTCGTTGTGGCCAGTACGCTTCGCGCTTTCACTGTAATTGTCTGCCTACTTGTGTGCCGGAGACAACTGTGAGTGCAACCACCGGCCAGTCTGCCTGCAAGTGTGACAGTTGTATGAAGCTCATTTGGGATGTTGCAAACGAGCATTCCTTCTGCAAGAGTAACCAGAAGGAAGCAATTTCTGCAGAGCTAGAGTGTACTGCTTCGTGTATAGGGGATAAAGATTCCCTCAGCATTCAGCTGGAAACAGTTCGCACTAATGGCATCTGTACCATGGAGATGGTACAGTCTTTAGTCGTGATGGTATCGAAACTCAGCAGTGAAGTTCAGCAGCTTAGAATCTACAATGAAACCATGAAGACGCAACTGCGCGAACTTCAACAGGCACCCTCACATGTGGAAATCAACACGGCGTGTTGATAAATGATAACTGTCATAACTACGCAAAATCATACAGGGATGTTCTGTGTGCAGTGAATGGTAAACCTAGTGTCTCCAAGGTCACAGCTCCTGCTATGAATTCACTACTTGAGCCGTCCGTTGTGTCTAGTGAAAACCCTTCCGGTGGCGATTTTGTATCGGTAGTTAAGAAGAAGCGGGTAGCTCCGTCTCCTGTAAACACTGTTGCCAATACCACCAAGAAACCCAGGGTTGCCATGATCGGAGTGAGAAGCTCTTCTCTCTCTCTCTCTCTGTTGTGCACAAGAGGGTCCATATGAAGTCCCTTTTTGTCTCTTGGGTTTCCCCTGATGTTGAGGCATCTCTAGAGCATCAATTGCAGCTTGCTTCCCTTGCTTGCACCACGTTAAAAACTAAACACAATTCGTACGCATCATTTCATGTCTCTGTTGCAGAGGATGATTTCCATCTTATTAATAATACTGGAGTCTGGCCTAACGGCTATTTAATCGTTCCTTTTTACGGGCGATTGAATCCTGAATCATGTTTATACCGTTGCAGCATCAGAGACTTCTAGGCCTCGCTCCCCTGGTGCAGGTAATGTTCGTCCCCATACTCCCCCTCCCGTGGACCCTGTAGGCGATTCTGTAAACAAGGTAAAGAATGTCGTTGCCCCTGGGTAGGGCGCTTACGTACTCAGTTAATGGTTAGCACGCCTGACATCAACACAGGTTGTTTTGCCAGGTCTCACACACATCCTGGAAATTGTTTTGATATATATGACCAAAATGTCAGAGGTCTTAGAACTAAACAACTCGAACTTTACAAAAATGTCTGCTCCACGGACTATAATATTATTTGTTTAATTGAGATATGGCTAAACTACCTGTGTTATGACCATAATTGATTTCATCACTACCATACATTTTTCCGTTCTGACAGGGCATCTGTAAATAGGAGGTGGTATTGCAATATTCATTGCCCTGTCCTCCAAAGTTCGCTCCTGCAAACGCAGATATGTTTTAGAATCCTGTAATGAATGTGTGAGGAGTTATTTCAAGGAAATAGCGGCTCCGGTCTAGAAAACCGAAATTAACGGCCGTGGAGTTTCGTTGCGCTGACCACGTGACACCTTCTATCCGCTGAAGTTGGCACTAACTTCGCCGACAAGCGGCGGTCGCTCGGTCGGTATAGTTCGCTTGCGGACTAAAACTACGGAGTTATTTTTTCTTGTTTGTAATAAATGTGTATGGATTGAAATCCCCACTTCCGACGGTCTAAACTTACTCGTGGCCTATCTCTGCCCAATTCCCATTATTACTCTAATCTTAAGGGAGATGCGATCTACACGTCCACGTGTCTTCTTAACATTAACCAGTGCACTGACAATGCCGGCAGCAGCAATCTACGTACTTGATTTAATTTTTCCTAACTTAAGCGACGTAAGTATTACTCCTAACAAGGTTAGTGCATTGCTAACTGTGTGAATCTCAACATCAGTAAAACTAAAGTTATATTCTTCTCCAAGAAAACCAACGTACTTATCTATGATTATAAACTTTCTCCATCATCTATAGCCCGGCTCGATTCTATAAAAGACCTAGGAGTGTTTATTGATGCTAAACTATACTTCCATGACCATGTCAATTATATTTCCTCCACTGTGTTAAACTGTTGGGTCTAGTTCGTAACATTACTTTCAATTTCTCATCTCTAGACTGTATGCTCAGATTGTAGACTGCATTAGTTAGATCTAAGCTTGAATATGCGTCCGTAGTCTGGAATTCGATTACGTCAACTGATGCCAACAATCTGGAACACATCCAGCAGAGGTTTGCGGCCCTTTGTTTTATTTGTTTCTATCCTCAAGTTCATTACAGTTATTCCCTTCCTCCGGAAGAGTGAGAATTGCACACTCTATATACTAGGAGACATCGCCTTGATGCTCTCTTACCCAAGTTTACTTTGGTTTGAAATTCTGCCCTTCTGTTCTGGAGGTTGTTGGTCTCCGAGTTCCTGCTCGCTATATCAGAGACTTCGCATTGTTCAATATTTGCTCCTCATCTAAAAATTGTCCCTCTGCTAGATGTGCAGCAGCTGCTAATGTTGTCATCAGGGATGTTGACGTATTCGGGGCCAGGAAAATTCTCCCCAAACAATTTTTATATATGGTATAATTGTTAGTATTATTATTTGCATGAACATAAACATATCTATACTTTTCATTTCTCATTAAATACTCGTAGCTATGTTTCATTTCTCAGTTCTCAATATCAGCTTCGATTTATGTTAATGAAATTATTATTATTGTTATTATTTATTATTATTGTTTGTTTGTATACTTGTCTCCATTAATGTGTTTTTCCTCCAGTGCTTGCCTGTAATTTGTCTTTGACTTTATGTTGTATTTATCCATAATATAATTACCTGTATCTACAGTGTGCTCTGTAATTGGCTTTGCGGCTGTTGAATCGACACATAAATAATAAAGAATGGAATTATTATTATTATTTTAACTGCAAATTGTCTTTTACGTGGTGGAAGTGGTACTACAATAACACACAACACATAAATAACACACCACACTCAAACAAAACACAGCACACAATACTACACCAACAATAATGGACATACTACACACAATGAATACAATGCAAATACAACTACAACAGAAGCAATTACAACTATAACTATATAAATTAATATTAGTAAAAAATAAGCATTCTGTACATTAAACAGTAATAGTAATGGAATATGTAATATCATGAACTGATTCACCCACATTTCACCATGGCCTTCCCTTCTTTCCACTTCACTACACTTATGCATCCTTCACAGCCTCGCCCCAATTTACTTCACTTCACTTCACTGTATTTTTGGATTATTTCTCCCACACCTTCACCTCTCCTTATTTATCACTTTTCCCTAAAACCGTCATGCATCCAAACATTCACAGCGACAAGCGTAAACAAAAACCGGGCTCATGGCTTAGATGACCCTGAATAGAAACAAGTATTCTAGACATACAACAGAACAAGAAGAGTCACGCAGCACCATGAAATACATGAACGCGTAGATGGGACTATACAGCGAATATTGGAATCACAAAACGGAAGCATAGCCGTTTCTGCCACCAAATATTAAACACTTGATGATGACCAGTGTCGCTCGAAACTTGTAGTGCACTGTAGAGAATCTTTTAAATAAAGTTTAAAAAACGCATTGTGTGAATATAAGAAATCTTTAAATAAGTTTCCGAAGTATGAGTTGCACGTAAGAAGGAGAATAATAAGTATTCCTTTTCCAAAACTCATCATGGTCACGATTTCTGATGCAGATTTTCAATAGACAATATGTATGTAATTTGATAGAAGCAGTCACAAAGCGTTTGACTGCCGAACACATAGCTACTCTGCTCCGTGTGTGTTCAAACGAAAAGTTTCACAGTGGTCCAGATGTTATACGAGCCACAGTGGGTAAACTGTTTTCAAAAGCGGTGCTCAGGCTCCTATATCAAAAAGATTTGTTTACTATGGGGGGCCGGGGGCGGGGGAGCTCAAGCGTTCTGCCTGTGCTATTATGTTTAAATATGCCAGGTATTTTATTTAACATAGACGCATCGTGTTCTGCCTCGACTTGCAAGTTAATATTTGTCCGCAGTTTATCGTCACTCAATTAGCACAGAGAGAGCGCCATCCGGGCGAATCATTAGCGTAATTGTGGCCGACCGCAGCGCAAGAAGCATCGTCCCCTTCCATACACACGACTCACAGACCACTTCCACCCTTGGAATCATTATTATTATTATTATTATTATTCATTGCATTATTGTACTCACCGCTGCAAATAGCGAAACTTACACTGGCCTTATTGCTTGGGCCATCCCAAACTTGTGCGCTGCAGTCATGGTTCTGCAGAAATGCCATCCATCTTGAGGCTCGTCCAGCGACTTAATGCAAATTTGCCATTGCAATAAGAGGGGAACTCGATAGCTCTGGGAGGTTAACAGATGTTTACTGGGGGAGGGAGCATCGAACTTAGGAATAAAATTTTCTCTTGCTTTTAGGAAATGGACTGAACTTGTGCTTTGAATTCTGTTCTTCTCTTTTGTGAACATAGACTTTGGCGGAAATTGCCGTCAAGTTGGGCCAGTCCACAACATACAAGTATAATTTGCTCTTTCTACATAGCTCAAAAACATATTTTGTGTATCTTTACGCTTATCATCGGTAGCAATAGGGAGCACTCACTTCACCATTTCTGTTAACAAGGATTAAATCTTTTTATCTTATTGTTCAGTGTCCCTGGCATCAACTACGTTTCAGTATGTAACCTACCTAGTTTAAAAATTATTTTCATATACAGAATGTACCAGGAGGAAATTCAATATTCTGGGAGGTCACAGTATCGGCCATTCTAAGAAAAAAGTGCATATTTACGTGTGTCCTATTCCGAACGGTTTCTGAAATAGAGCTATTTCACTGCAAATTTCCAAAATTGTTGATAAGAAAGAGATGTTACTTATTGTTTCTAACAGGCAAAACAAAGGGAAAACTATCCCTGTAACATACCTTAAAAGCCAATAGAGTTGTAAAACGTCGAGGGCCCCATATTTTCTCTAGACAATCGGCTCACAGATTGCGATAAGGTTGTCGGCACACTCCGGCCGCTTTTACACCTCAAGAAGATTCCTGGTAGTCATTTTTGTTAGAGGCTGAGTCGAACCCAACGCCATAGTGCGGCTGAAAGGATAAGGTAAATTAAAAAAAGATAAACTCGTCGGGACTCGAACCCGCGACCTTCCAGCTTGTAACGTAGTTCCCCAACTAACTAAGCTACCGCGTGTCCCCACTGCTCTTAATGCCGACATTTATTGTTCCTGTGAGAAAGTTGGTACAGTTTATCTAGTATAATACAGTTTCGAAAATTCCACCATCAACACTCATGCACTTTGCAACTCGTGTGAGGACATGACGTGTTGCTTGTCCGTACAGTGTACAGCGTACTGTGCAGTGAATTAGCTCTATCTTGGAAACCGGTCAGAAGAGGGCGCATGTATAATTTTATGCTTAGAATGACTGATATTATGACATCCCAGAATAGTAACCTTTCTTCCTGGGACATTCTGTATATGCAGCCGTGTCTTTACCCCCGGAAAAAGTTGGACAGGTCCCGGAAGCGGCCTTGGTAACCATGATGGGAATTAAATAATAACAATTTCAGAGGTATTAGTTTGATGAGGTTTATTTTTCGATATATCAGTTATATTTAACGTAAGATGGTAACTTATATTTTACTTTTATATGAAGCTTCTGCCTACCTTTCTTTCTCTTTGTTCGTCTCTCTTAGGACCATAATATCTCCGTTTAATTTAAATACGATGGGACCAACAATCTCTCAGTTTGAAACAAATCTGATGCTAACACTTCTTGGTTCGAACGCATCAGGCACAGCGTGTTGTCGATCAGTTTACTTTGAAACTATTTATGTGAGCAGGCGAAGCAGACTGCTCCTGCAGTAAACACAGTAATGCAAGCGCTTACACAAATGGTAGACCCACGGCTAGTAGCCAGATGACGTGTCAACAAGTTTGTTTTACGAGTTATGTCGCTTACGCTATTTTGATTTTACTTATTCCTACAATAAATACACGTTTGGTGAGACTTCACTCTACTTTATGAGTGTTCGTTATTACACTCTACCGCGTGCTGGTCCCTGTTTTATGATGATTTTCTATTTAATTAAATCTTCTCTTAGCGCTGTAAGATCTCTATTTTCTTTCCTAACTTCTGCCAAAATTTTGTGATAGATTCAGAAAAAACAACGGCCAAGATGCGAGATCTTGTCACGACGATGACTATGAAGAATATTATCTTATGGAATGTGACACCGTGTAGTCCGATGTAAGTTCGCCGATGTTGCCTCCGAAACTGCAGCAAACTAAAAGTCTGAACTGAATAGAACAGATGAGAAGGGTCTGTGTTCATAACATACGATTTGAATGCTTCATGTATATTTCGTAATTTTTTTGCTTGGCACTACAGCCCCAGTGGGCCTAGGCCTACCTCCATGAACTTCTCCGTTCACTTCGGTTTTTCTAGATCTTACACAGTCGGTAGGACTCCTTAGGCGAGTGATCAGCTCGTCGCGAGGCCTCTACCTGTACACAAACACAGAAAAACGCACACACACAAACTAAACATCATGCCCTGCATGGGATTCGAACCCACGATCCCGTTTCCAAGCGAGCGAAGACAGTACATGCTATTTCGTACTTACATGTACAATTTGTGATGTGTATACCCATTGCTAGGCAACGACTCGGTAAAGATATGCACGTGGTAAACACGCCTCAACAATACAGAGGCTGTTTTCTATGCGGTTCTCCCCAAGACAATATGGGACAATAGAAGACGGTATCTTCCGTGGGCTTACATAAGATCAATTACCGCAAGTGTTCTGTCGAAAAAAAAAATCTCTGCTCATGTGTGTCAAGGGATTAGACTCAAAGGCGAACTGTCTAGCGATAAACCGCCGATCGTAAAGTAACTTTGATTCTGACTTTACCTGAGGAGTATAGAGTGAAGAGTCGAACTTCGAGACACCAGCCTGCGGGGATATGTATTTGGAAGCAGAGGAATTGAATTGAGTTTAGTCTTCGGAATTGGCAGCTGTAGAACAGTAGCAAGAAGGGAATTAGGCTGTGAAAAGAAGTTCTCATGTGTGATTTGAAATGTCAGTGAAACTGTAATAAATCCGTTGCCAGGATGCTACTAGTGAAGAATGAGAACCCTAGTGCGAGTGCAACGATGAACTGTAGAATGCGTAGATCAGCGACAACACTGTTATTACTTGTAGTTCTGAGTTGTGAATGTATAAATTGCATTAAATCCAAGGATCTAAGCCACGCGCAAACCTCCATACACGTGACTGTATAAATGCAATTCAATTTCTGGCATATTTCAGATTTACTTGTCCAGACAATGTGCAGTGGTCACGTGGGAGAAATGAGAAACATAGAAGTACTGTGCCGTTAAGCCTCATGGGTGTGGAGTCTTTTAATGCTTCAATGTTTGATCACTGGCGGGTGGTTTGTGGTTTGTATCTTGTGTTGGTGCAAGTGTCCAGAGATAGGCACTAATTCTATTGATTGGGCCCAACTGAGTAGGTTCCAACTGAAGACGGAAACAGAATCCATACTCCGAAACGCTGTGTTTAAAAGAAAACAGGACGATGGATAATGTCTAGAATTATAATATCTGTATAGAAAATTAATGGGAAAACCTGAAGAGGCCATTAGGGAGATCTCGGTGTTTTGAGAGTATAATAAAATATTATTTGTAAAAAAATGGTGCATAAGGTGTAGGCTGGATTTCTTTGGATCGGGAGATTGAGAAAGTGGTGGGTACTTGCTAATAAGATAATTTATTCGTTTTTCCATAAACTGCAGACTGTTTATTGACAAGTTGAGTGATTACTCAGACAATAATGAGGTTGTTTTATTCTCTAAATGATACAAATTGACCTTTGCCTTTCGTTTGTGTGCATGCGTTTTTGTCTTCCTTTTTTCTGGTACTGACTTTATAATTTTTCTTTGGGCTGTTGAGTAACCACGTAAATAAAAATGGTAAAACTATCCCCGTAATCTGCCTTGGAGGCTCATAGGGTTGTGAGACGTCGAGGCTCCCACATTTTCTCTAGAGAATCGGTTGACAGATGGCGCATCCTTATGCGCCGGCCGCCTTTTACCCCGCAGGAAGATTTCTGGTACTCATTTCTCTTAGAGGCTGAGTCGAGCCCATAATCATAGTGCGGCTGGAAAAATTAGATAAATTTAAAAATCCAGTGACCTCATCGGGAATCGAACCCCCGACCTTCCGGCTTGTATCGTTGTGGCTCAACCAACTACAGTTACCCAGAGCAAAAAGCGGCCTCCGTAGTCTAGGGGTAACGTTCCCACCTCATGACTCAAGGTACACGGGTTCAAACCCGGCGGAAGTCCCTCCGGGAGGGACTTTAAGCCTGGGTCCCGTGTCGTAAATTTACGGCACGTAAAAATCCTCATGTCTCTAGGAGACCTCTGAGCAAAATTAGGCAACACATTTCCCGCCCAAGTAGTTTCTAATGCCTCTGGTAGAGGGGGGAAATATCAGGTACCAAGGGCCGACCTCGTTGGCTGAACGGGGCTGATAGCACGCACCAGTACCGGTAGGGTATGGCGACAGTAGAAAT
>NW_019736406.1:153976-208808 GCF_002891405.2 Cryptotermes secundus
GGGGGGAGGAGTAAGGGGGCGATCATTACCTGCACCAGGGGAGCAAGGCCGAGTAATCTCTGACTCTTCAACACTATAAATTTGTTCAGGACTTAATCGCCCATAAAAAGGAGCGATCAAACAGCCGTTAGGCCAGACTCCGGTATTATTAATGAGATGAAAATCATCCTCTGCGACAGAGACATGAAATGATGCATATGAGTTATATTTAGTTTTTAGCCTGGTGCATGCAAGGGAAGCAAGCTGCAATTGATCCTTTAAAGATGCCTCAACATCAGATGATGTTACATCTGGGGAAAACCTAGAGACAAAAAGGGACTTCATGCGGACCCTCTTCTGCACAACAGAGAGAGAAGATGAGCTTCTAACTCCGATCATGGCAACACGTGGCTTCTTGGAGGTATTGGCAACAGCGTGCACAGTGCCAACAGGAGATGGCCTGGCCTTGCTCTTACAATTTCCGTTCCGGTCATGCTAAGTCCTGCCGTACGCTTGGTCTTAACGGCTGCAAACTGTGGAGCGCTTTGTTTTGTCATTGCTTCGGAATGATTCATCCCAATTTCGTTGGTATCCTTCAATCTCTTCAACTTCTCTGATATAACTCATGTTGCTGACGAGCCGAATCACCGCCGTACGTATTTTGGGCTGTGACTATTAGACGGGGTTTAGATTGGATGATTGGATTTATTACACTTATACGTTCAACACGTAGCTACATGTAATACAGGGCTGTCGCTGAGGTACACGCTTTACAGTTCGCCGTTACACACACACTAAGGTTCTCAGTCTTCACTAGTCGTATCCTGGCAACGGAGTGCAACATAGTGATTACACCAGTCTCACCGTAACTGCAACACAAATGAAGTACTTTTTTTTTTACAGCCGGACTCTTGCAACTCAGCTGACTCTCAGCTGCTATCTCTTCTCAATCATATTCGTCCGCCGTCTCAAGAGATTCCCTTCTTTATTCTTTCAGTCAAAGTCAAAGTGAGAGTCAAAATTACTTTACTACTTTGACTTTGACTGAAAGAATAAACAAGGGATCTCTTAAGAAGGCGGTCGAAGATGATTGAAAAGAGATAGCAGCTCAGTCAAAGTAAAAGTCACATTGCAACTGACGGTCAGTCAGTCAGTAGGTCCTGGTGTCGAGCCCTATGTGGGTCTCATGACCAGATCTTTATTACTATTTAACAGCTACGGTCTTGTTTTTGTGGGGTGCCTTCTCTGACGGGAGGACGGGTCTGTCTTTTGTATATGCTGCTGGTCCTTGCCAGCACAGTCTTTCCCGGTTACGAGTCCCTTAGAACCAGCGACCATATTTTACTGTCTCAGATTTGAGACTTCCCTTTTCGTCGCCTCCTACGACTAGCAGGGGCACAGTGGAGTTATTCGACCCCGCCTCCACACGAGTTTTCGGCAGCTCAGTTGGCCTGGGATCCTAATTATATATCCTCGGGGCTGATAAACAGAAAAACTCTTTCCATCGTTATATCCCAGCAATACTTCGATTGTTGCTTATGTTTTCGCCACCGCGGGGACGTGTTTATCGAGTTGTTTCCTAGCAATGATCGACTCCGCTATTCCGGGTTTTAGGCGTCATGTCACAATATTAATCCAATCTAAATCCTCACACCCGATATTCTGATAATCCTCTTCAGTACTTGGTCTTCATCAACTAACGACAAAGGCTATGATTTTGGCTCTTCCATTCAAGGGTACTGACCAAAAACTTGTATAAACATCTTACCTGTTCCATGTGTACTACAAGCTTTCACAATCTCGTCCTCAATGATCTGGTAAACCTGCAAATTTCTTCGTAGAAACTATGATGCTTTTTTCCTTGTGTAACTTCTTTCACTATCCTGTTACAGTCTGCTCCCTAGCTCTAGAAAGTTCCATCCGCAGATCTAGAGAAAGGCTTTCATTCCAGTGAGAGAACATATAAAGTTAGGTTATGTTTACGTTTTAGTAGTCATGGTTTTGACTGGAAAGGGAAAGTATTCTGAACTTAAATTTGGCAAGCCTTCTCCGAATTCTTATCTTAATCATTTCTCCGTGAATGTAATTTTGCTTTATCATAAGTATATTAATTTATTTATTCTATATAATCTTACCTCGTTCGTCATACATAGATTGTATGCAGCCGTAACTATAACAACAGAAACAAATGTATATACCCATACTGTCACACAGTTAATAGTCATGAAGCATTGTAAACAAAATTCATATGAAAGTCAGCTGGAACCGAATTTGTAACAGACAAATTAATTTAAACATAATTAAAATCAATTACCGTTTTAATTATAAAAATGTCAGTCTCTATCAGAAACATTTTTCCAGAGGTCAGTCTGTCAGAACAAAACACACGCTGATAGCTTCGAAAGACGAGGCAAGGTCGCCTGTCCTTTCTCTCATGTTCTGTCCTTTCAACCTGATCTGTTCCTCTTCCATTGATTTATCATTATAATCGGTTCTAGCATTAGGCCTATTGAGACATATTGCCACGTGTAGGATGGTACGCGTGACGAAATGACGGGTTCTAGTTAGGATGATTGGATTTCGTAGCAGCTTGGTTACACATTATTTCAATTACACTCAAATTACAGCGCTATCACTGATACCGACACTTCATAATTCACTGTTACAAGCACACGATTCACAGCCTTCACAAGTCTCGACACAAAAGCTACAGCAGTCTCACTGAATCACACACTCGCAATGCCACTGCACTATAGCACATGTAAAGTCTTTGAATCACACTTCTAGTCTTCACATGACGACCTCCTATACTCTCCTGTACTCTCCTGTACTCCTCCAGCTTACGACTCACTTGAATGCCGCTGCATTCACTTAAAAACTCGAACACTCTCAAATATTGGAGCACACAGCCTTGGTTCAAGTAAAAGTCACATTGCGACTGACGGCCAGTCAGCCACTAGTCTTGGTGTCGAGCACCCTCCTGGGGCTTATGACCGGATGATAGTTACAGTCTTGTTTTTTGTGGATGCCCTCTCTGACGAGAGGATGGGTCTGTCTTTTGTATATGCTGCTGGTCTTGCCAGCGCAGTCTTTCTCGGGTCCTAGTCCCTTGGTACTCAAAACCATATATTCCCTTTTCATCGCCTCCTACGACTCGCAGGGTCACAGAAAACAGCCTTTATTGTTGTACAGAAGTGTGTACGTTGCATAGCAGCGGTCACGGAGCCGACAGCATAGAAAAAGCCGTACTCCCATTTTTGCCTTGCGTGTATTCGGTCGCGAGATGTTTAACGGTCAGTTACCTAGTAACGCTCTGTCCATCCACGTTACAATATTGTGACGTGGATGGCGCAACAGGAAGTAGGGGTCACGTGAACTCTGCGGTCTTGCGAGTGACGTCACATACCCCCACTCCTTCCATCAGTGCGCAACGCTCGGTAAACAACCCCTCCCCCGATGACGTAACAGAGGAGCATCTCTGTCAGGCAACTATTGCCGCGGTGACGTAACAGCACTTCCCACAGTGACGTAACAAGGGATACCGCGGTTACTACACATTAGTAAACAACTCTCGACAGTGTTGCTAGGCAACCTGTAAACACGGCGTCACGCAACAGCGGTACCTATCACGTAACTGTTTTCTGTGTTGTCCGTGCCGAGGCTAAATAAGGAGCAGCGAACACTATTCAGTAGTGAGGATTGAGCCAGTTACGAGTGAGTTACTAGTGAGTAACGATTAACCAGTCAGTTGAATTGTAACAGCCGCCGAGTCGGGTTGTATCGAGTGCATGGCAGTGCCTACAGGAGAAGTATTTGTGATACTGCCCATGGCAGTAGTTGGGAAATTGTGTAATTGTGAGAGCGATTGTTCAATAAATTCGCTATATCAAATAATGCGTGAAATTATTTGTCGCGTGTTACATACCCAACACGTGACAATATTAAGAATGTTATAAAACAATCCTTCCACCAGCTCAGAGGTCTTACCAAACTTTCTTTTCATTTAATTGACATTTTAAAGCCCTTTTTGCTATCCTCTCAGAGTTCACCCAATCAACGCGTTTTTTTCCCCCAGTTTCTTCTGTATTTATCTATGATTTAATATTATATTACTTGTATCCCGAAGGATAGTGATGCCGTTGTTATGCACATCTCTGGTTTATACTCCTCTTCTGTGTTTGGCTGTTCTGCATGTTCTGTAGGCGCAGATGCTTGCTGTTTCAGATACTTCATCTCACGATCCCTTCATTCATTTTACCATTCGGAAGGGCGTATCGCAAATTCCTCCACATGAAACATATTTTCTAAATATATAAAAATTTCTCATCACTTCTTCTCACTGTCTATGATTAATTGCCGTGAAATAACGTTGATCTATAAAGTGCAATTAATTAATATTTGTGTCTTCAAAAACTTAAGATGATTTGAAGAACTGTTCTATTATAATATTTTGATAAACATTTATAACTTCTTCATTCAAACCTTTCATTTCATGGGATAAATTACAAAGGTAAAGCTATACTTGTGCCGGTCACGGTAGCCGAGCGGTGTAAGGCATGTACTGTCTTCGCTCGCTTGGAAACCGGGATCGTGGGTTCGAATCCCACTCAGGGCATGGATGTTTAGTTTGTGTGTGTGCCGTTTTCTGTGTTTATGTACAGGTAGAGGCCTTGAGACGAGCTGATCACCCGCCCAAGGAGTCCTACCAAATGTCTAAGATCTAGAGAAACCGAAGTGGACGGAGAAGTTCATGGAGGTAGGCCTAGGCCTACTGGGGCTGTAGTGCCAAGAAAAAAAAGAGCTATACTTGTAACAGGCCGTGGATGCTCATAGGGTTTGAGACGTCGAGGCTCCCACATTTTCTAGACAATCGGCTCCCAGATGGAGGTGAGGTCGTCAGGCCCTTTACCACCAGGAAGATTCCTGGTACTCATTTCTGTTAGAGGATGAGTCGCCCAAGGGCCATATGGTGGTTTGAAGAATTAGGTCAGCTGAAATTTTCATGGACCTCAATAGGTATCATATTTGCAACCTTCCGGCTTGTAGCACCGTGTCTCTACCGCGTTATATTCCAAATAATTAGAATTATAAATTTGTTTCAGTATACTCTAATGTGTTGCTTCCAGCTGGCTTCATTCCACACGTCTGACAGTTGCAGCCGAAGTCGCACCAAGCAGGATTCAGCAGACAGGGAGAAACATCCAAGCCAATGCGTGATTTTAAGGCACAATATCTGCCATTGTGTGGCACGGAACTTCCGTAGTTGTCCATGATTTCCCCTTGTAGTTCGCGTGGTTTTATTTCGACTCACCACAGAGATTATTTCTCGTTATCAGTAGCTAATGCGAAACTTAGTATTGAAGTGAATACAATGAGGATATATTACTAAACTGATAAATTACTACCTAGCAAATTGTACTGCTTTAAATTCCATGTACATTCACAGCTCGACTGTAGGTTCCTGTGACAGAGAATCTGGCCCTGCAAACACTGCCATTTGTGTGCTATGCAGCTTATATAAAACATCATTTCTTTCTTTATAATCCTCCAGATAAAGGTGATGGATAATGTCACAGTTCAGTTATATGCCCGTCACTACATTTTTGCTCATATGAGACAGAGAATTCAGTTTTATTAGTACCGCCAGGCACTTGTACGGCTTATGCACACCGCATTTCTTCGTATCCTGTTCGCCGTGTGAAGGAAACTGGTATATTCATAGCTAGGACTCTATACCCATAAGAGTGCCTTTGCCCATGCGATAGAGAAGTTGGTTCTGTTACCACTGCCTATCGGGCGGGGGCATTTCTGCTTGGCCTGACTAGACCAATACGTATTTTATTTATACCGAATAATTCGAGTGAGTGAATAACATTATGTATGCACATGAACACCACTTATACTCATGAATATGTATACTGTGTATGCGGTAAAATGAGGGAGGCTGTGGCTGAGGATATGTTCACAAAACAATAACAAGTTTCCAAAAGTTATATACACGATGAGTTGTCATCTTTTTTTCCTTGTATCCTATGCGATGCTCTTAAATATATAAATCTCGGATATGAGCTGCTGGTTACAGAAATGTAAATTTTATAAGTAATTTTTTGTCATTTTTTGACATTTTTAGGTTTAAGTCCTTTTTTTGGGTAATTTTTGGACTTTTAAGGGTATTTCTTGTCATTTTTGGCCATTTTAGATAATTTTTCTTCATATGTTTTCTGAAATGTGAATAACATGGAAGCGAAATGTTCTTTCTTTTCTCCTTCCGGTCATTTTTCAGGATTTTTTCAGTCATTTTATAAGTCATTTTTTAAATATTTTCAGGTCATCAAAGTCCGGGCCCTACATATTACATTTTTAGGTCATATTTTAGGTCATTTTTCTGGATTTCTTCGGTCATTTTATAAGTCACTTTTTAAATATTTTCAGATCATCAAAATCCGGCGCCTGATGATAAGACATGGATACACGTATTGTTAATAAAATATTAATTTAGTTAATAACAATTTCTGAAGTTCGTGGCTTTGTTCTATTTCAGTGGAATAACTGAATGGCGCATTTGAAGAGGTGATAAGGGTATCATCTCCCATACTTAGATATCAACTGAACATGTCTTGCAGCGATGAAGATACACATCAAGAGATGATTATGGAAATATAACAAGGCCCAGAATCGAGTTCGATACCTCGCTAACACGAATCAGGTCCGCTACCCACTCAGAGGACGCCCATTTGTAACAAATTATTTAGCTATTAAATCTTTACATGTAAAACGCGGAGGGCCGGATGGTTCTTCGACGTTTTAGGCCGAATGGAGTCAAGTCTTTTACATAATTCCATTTCACTCATCTTTGACATATTAATTGATTATTATAAGACATTTAGTAACTAAATTGATCCACATTTAGAGGACATCCAAACCATGCTGTAACTAACTCGTAGGTGTTTTTATGCACCTCTAATGCTTGTTAAAAATTTCGTATCATTACAGAGGAAGGTATTATCCAGTTCGACTTTCCTTTAGCCGTTTCCTCTAAGAATCCTTTTTTCCTTTCAATGAGCAAGGACAGGAACTGATTCAGAATCTGCTCATGTTTCAATACGTTTTCTTTTCTTAACTTCCATTGTTATTCTGAGCTTATTCCACGAGAGACAGTAGATATTGAGAAGCTGACTGTAGCTCACATGGTTAGTTTTCTGTTTTGCTCATCTTCAGAATTTTATTTTAGTATTAGTGACTGAAGACTGGGTTTGGATTGGATTATTAAACGTATTGCACTTACGTACATACTCAACGGGTAACTACAAGTCATACAGAGCTATCGCTGATATACACATGTCACAGTTCGCCGTTGCACACGCACTAGAGTTCCCAGTCTTCACTAGTCGTATCATGGCAACGGCTTTCAACACAGTAATTATACCAGCTTCACTGCAACTGCAGCACACGGGAGGTCTTATTTTCACGGCTAAGTCTTCTCTTCACAGGCTGACTTTCAAGTCTCAATCAACTCATCGCCATCTCTTCTCAATCATCGTCGACTGCCGTCTCAAAATGCTCCCTCAATTACTCTCCTAGCGGGCCTGAGATCCTCGCTATATAGGATCGGGGCAGCCTCAAGAGAAAACACAGTTTCCTAAAAAGTCCTCTATTGTTATTGAGGCGTGTTTACCTCGCCGTTTCATAGAAACGGCAGTCCTTCTAATATTGCATCTGTGTTCATTCCCCGCGGGAACCTCTTTAACGAGCCGTTGCCTAGCAATGAATGTCTTCTCTTGCTCCGCTATTCCGACTTTTAGGCGCCACGTTACAGTATGTTTAGAGGTCTAGATGTTTTGAGAATTCAGCATGTATAATATTAGTTATATTCTCTGAAAGAGCAAAGATATATGATAGAGAAGAATGTTCGTGGCATGCTCTCACTAAAGGGGGTTACAGGGCACTTACAGCGAGAGGCAAAGGTCTCGAATGACAGCAAAATTATGATAAATGGAAAGAAACAAAAATACATACTGACCTTTAACATGAAATAAAAGAAGGCACATACGTGTATACGTAATACAATTTTCCGTCACGTGTAAAGAGACTGAACTTACAGGTTATGCCTAATTTAAACACAAGTAAGAGTTTTCACTCCTGAGTGTTTACAAAAGGACAATATTATTCACGAAACATTATGTCTGTTGAAACGTGTCGCCTTATAGCCTGGTAGAATTGTTACCAACGATTCAGAAGAGCCACGTGACGTCATTTTCTACCTGAAGATGGAGGTACCAGATTCCTCTGAAACGTCAGTGACATTCTACCAGACTACACGTAGTTCCGACACACCCAACTTAACAACACGCGGCGTCACCTCCATGAAGACGGTAACACTCATAGTTATGGTTGTACAAAGTGAAATCTGGCAAGTCCTTTCTCTTTTATTTGTGAATAACGTTCTGAAAGTTGTAAGTCATGTGGTCCGGTTTATTTAGTAAGGTCGTTTGCTTCTTTTCAAACGTTTTAGGAACGGGGCAGTTTCGTTGGAGCTCATGGATGCATGTGACTTTGTCTTTAAAGCCAAGAGGTTACGATACGTGCCACCTGCTTTAACATACTAATACTCTGCATTCTGCATACAGAGTGTAATTGTGTTCCGTATGATTCTCACATTAAAAAGCGACTGTTTGTCCAAACAGCATTAACCGGTTGGCCTTTGTAGCGGAGACGTAATGAGTTTCCTGTGAGGTACTTCGGCTCTCCTCCACAATCGGCGACGGAGACTCGCGTTGGGCACCGCTTATTTTCACTCTTTATTCTTTCGTCTTCTGCCTTCCACTCATTCCTTGTGGCCGCCACGTGATCTTGTAACCGCATCGGGTTGTGGGGAGTGATATGTGGTTGGATACAGGTTGCGAGCATGAGGATTCCATTGAGGGCTTAACGGGCCTTGCTCAGACGAGAGACCGTTTACTAAAGAAGACACTGGATCACTGTTGAACTTGATTTATTGTCCACAACGCTATACAGTGTTACACTAATTAGTCAATTTAGATCAAAGATACAACTGTTCTGGTACACAACACCCAATGGTTACAATGACTACACTGAATGTTATACGTACACACACATTATGAATACAATATCAGTGCGATCAGAGCCATCCGAACTTAGCATTTAAATACTTTTAGATCACGTAATGCTCCAGAATCTTCCGCATCGAGATCTTTCGTGAAGCCTCCACACTCTAATACAGATTATGTTCTGGAAGTTTCTTTAATTGGGCTAGTGGGAGAAGTAAGATATTCACATACCGCACCGGCTATCAACGACCTACCTAGTAGCTTTTATCTAAACATTTTTTTCTGTTTTAATACTTCTTTATAAAAAGTACAAATCATCATTTCTATCTTACGGATCTATTTCCATACTGATTGAAGGATTAGATATTGGAAGTATTTCTGTGTTACATCTCTAAAATGTTTCTTAAGAATTCAGATAAACATTTTAATTATTAGTCCTGTATCGATGATGCATTACACATAACTGCGCACCTAATTTCGAATCGTGCCAATGTGCTGTGATATTATGTTCATTTGTTACACATTTCAAAACTCTGAAACCGGAAGGGTTGTGGGGAGGCGGGGGGTCGACAAGTTTTATTAAACTGTGCCACAAATAATGATATTGCATGCGGTATGACATTAAAAATGTTCACTCGGACACAATTAATAGCAGTGTCATTATTAAACTGTGGGTATGCTGTAAATGACTGTATTAAAATTTATGATTTATGCAGTAACCACGACAGCCAAATTGGATGAGGATAGGCAATGCTTGTGGCCACAAGGGAGGGGCGAAACGTCTTGAAGCTGCTCATTAATATCTCAGCTGACCGATGCAGCGCGGCAAGACGTAGTGTTAGGGCGGGGGTGCCTATTGCATGGGGCGGGACGCGCATACAACATGGAGACCGTCCAAACAGACGTCAGGATATTACCACTCTATAAATATAAAGCAGAATACGTTTTTTTGGAAACATTTTCTGTTATTTGAAAGAAATCGATATTCTAAAGCCCAGTGTTATCTCTGGTAATTTTTCCTACATGAAAAAGCATAAACAGTGACAGATAAATCGGAGAAAACATGCACTGTCTAGCTCTAACATACCAAGTGGTCACAAGAACAAATGAATGGCGAGATATAGATTGAATGCAATACAAAGTCATCTAGATCTTAGGGAAAATCAGGACACAAGCTTGAATCGTAAATATTTTAACATATCATAGAGAAAAGAAGGAATTTTCTCCTACTTTCTTTCTTGCTTCATTCACTTCAATCATGGATATCCCAAGAAAATAAATACTTCTATAACCTGAAAAATAATTAAGATTGCGACAATATATGTAGTAAGAATGATAATTTGAACATGTAGTTTACTGTCTACAAACCAGAAGATTAAAATACAAAGGCACAAAAATATAATTTTACCTCTCGTTTTATATGGGCGTGAAACGTCGTCTCTTACCCTATGATTGACGGTGTCTGAGACACAGAACTGAAGAAAACGATGGCTCCCAAAAGGGAGGAAAACGAGTCGAAGTTGGAGAAAATGGTAGAACGAGGAGCTTCATAATATTTTGTCTTCCCTATATATTAATTTGGTCAGACCAAGGAAAATGAGATGTTCTGGAGTGGAAGGCGTACAAAATCGTAATAGAAAAACTTAAAAGAAAAATTTTACATGAAAGTCTAGGTATAGATGAGAAATTAATATTAGTATATATGTAGTATTGTGCGGATCTAGTTGACTCAGCGTAGGGTCAACTGGGGGACTGTAGGGTACACGTCAAAGAAATTTATATTTCCATGAAAGAAAGGGAATTTCTTGAGTAGCTTAGCGACTACCATCTTCTCAAGAAGGATTCATTGCCACATACACGTAATAGGGGATTGCGGAAAATTAAAACGCCTGCTTTAATGCATTGCTGCATTGTGCCTTGTATACCCATTACTAAGCAACGACTCGGTAAACACATTCCCGCGGGAACCAACGAGCGCAATACAACATCCACTGCTTAACGACAGATCGACAAACACGCCTCCTTGATATTAGAGGCTGCGTCTTCTGCGTGGTCCGTGCAAGTTGGTTTTAAAGTAGTGTTCGGCAGTATAAAACGGAAGTCGTTAAGCCGGACTCGTGAGCTGCGTCACGGAGTTCGGCAGTGCCGCACTGTCACTGCGAAAGTTTCCTGTCGCTGGAAGCACATTTGTATGTTCTTCGAAAGACTTGAGTAAGGGGGGAAGGGGCCGATTGCCTTTACGATGTCTATGCTTTACATTACTCAACAATACGAGGAGTCCAGTTTCCCTCCTCCCTCTCCGAGTTGCTGGACCCAACAATAGACCCATTGTTTTACCGGAAATAAAGACGAGTACAATAGTAGCCGCAGAAAACAATGCGTTGTGCTGACGTCATGACGTGACGTGACGAGTGAGGGAGAGCCGTGCGTGTCCTCGTAATGAACATCGATGGATCGAAATGTCTCCGTTTGAGAAATGGAACTTCACAGCGATACGACAATTTCACTGTTTCCTAATGTACATCACGGCCTTTTATTATGACACCACTAAAAGTAATGAAATTAAAAATACGTATATATGAACACAAGACAATTTTTAAAATAGAAACAAGTGCGCAAAAAGAGGAGATTTCTCTGGACGGAAATTGGAGAGGGCGCGCTGACGTTCGACTATCCAAGATCACGAAAGAAAGTAAGTCGAAAAAACAAATAAGTATCAGCACTTATAAATTAATGGCCTGCTATTTAAGTTAGAAAAGAGAATCCACTAATAATTATAGACTTAATAATACTGATCACATTCTGTGAGTCTTAACATCAAGTCAACTGGATATAAGAAATAAAATTTTAAGAACGAAATCTAGACAACTATTGTCCAGATATAGAGACCAATTTTGAAGTCACTAGATGGTTTAGGATAATGTTTGCCGCCCGAGAATTCAAGTAAAAACAATATAACAGGAACAACATCAGTCCTGTAAAGCTAAAAGTTAAAGTCGTCCCTGTGCTTAGATAATTGGCACGACGCTGTGAAAGCGTATGGGGGGAGTGAGCGTATAGGTCCACATTTTATTCACCTCGCCACTAGTTGTAAGTGAATGGTGAGCTTGACGCCCCCACTGCTTTACCCCCGATACCTATTGGTTAGGAGGTTTAGGTGGACCACAGAACCGGTATGCACGACGCGGAGAAGAGAAAATTCTTGACCCTACCGCGACTCGAACTTCAAACCCTACGTCCTCCAGTCAGTAGCCAGTCGCTACGCTGACTGCGCTATTCCGGCTCGATAGAACGGTTCATAATATACTTATTGCTTCCTATACAGAGTCTTCAATTTATGACGCTGCGAACTTATTTGAAAGCGAAGTGGCTTAGAGTATTAAGGAGAAACACGTTACGGAGTTACGGCGGCACGGTATCATCATATAGTGAAATACCTGTGTAAAACGGAATCCCGGAACCATACTGTAACTCATGCACAAATATGGAAGTGTTCGTAAGATGCAACAAGCGGTTATTTTGCAGCAGAGTAATTCCCTAGAACAGAAGACTGAGGCAAATTTGTCCCAGAGATTAACTAATTAAACACTACGCCATGAAGACGTATGGGGGAGCGGATGTATATATCCACGTTTTCTTGACCTCGGCACTAGTTTGAGATGAACAGTCAGTTTCACGCCTCGGCCGCTTTACCCCCAAGGAAAGAGCCGCCAGTAGCCACTGAATAGGAGGCTGGGCGATCTCCACATCCAGGCTTGATGCGGTGGAGGGGAGAAAAATCTTTCCTCTACCTGGATTCGAACTCCGACCGATCGGCGTTTCAGCCCGTGTCCAGTTACTATACCGACTCAACAAGAGTAAAAGCAGGTGTACGAATCAGGAGTCTGCAACAGAACAAGCTGGGTCAAGTTGCAATGCTACTGACTTGTATTCATTAGGTTACTGTTCAAAACGTCGGCTAGGACGTCAGGTAACCTGACAAACATTTCTTTGTTTTCTTTAGTCCCTCGAGGCAAATGCTGATACAGTAACTTTAATTAGGCTAAGACCGCAGCCTTCCACATGCCTGCCATTCATTTTCCGTTCAGTCACTCTATCATTCGCGGCTATATATACTGACAGCTTCATTAACAAAATACTAACTCCAGAGTTCAGCCGCCAGTTGCTCGGCTACTTAAGAATATCTCAACATTTTATGTACCCCGGAAGTCAATATCGTGTTCACAAAAGCCCCAACTGGTCCCTGTCTTGAGTCAGAATAATCCAGTACACATCAAATCGTATTTCTTTAAGCGCCATCTTAATATTATCCTCTCACCCACGATTAAGTCTACCTAGTGGTCTCCTTCCTTCACATATTGCAACCGAAACCATGAATATACACTCCTTTTCCATTCTTGCTATATGTCCTACCCATGTTACCCTCCACCCTCCTATTACTTCATCCCGCTTAGGTCCAAATATTTCCTGAGCACCCTGTTTTCGAATACACTCAGTCTGTGTACTTCCCTTAATGCGACCACGTACAAAACATTGAGACCCCTAGATAGGATCACAACGGCCGCGCGGTCTAGTTTTTTTTTTTTTAGTTGATGAGTCCACTTGGTAACGTTGGCCACTGTTTGGCCTATTGTACCAGCCCCGGATGACAGATGATGAGCGTGAAGCCTTCGGTGGAATAAGAATTTGCAGGGGAAGACGAAGGATTCCGAGAAAAAATGTCCTAATGTCTCTTTGTCCACCGTAAATCCAATATGATCTGACCTGGGCTCGAACCCGGGCCGCCGCGGTGGGAAGCCGGCGACTAACTGCCTGAGCTATGGCACGATTTCCGTGGGGTCTAAGTTGCGAAGTATTCGCCTGCTCGAATACTAGGACCATGAATTCGAATCCCACTCGAGGCACTGATTTATATCTGCGTTATTTCTGTGTTGTCCTGTGTAGATGGCGGCCTTGAAATGGGCTGAGCACCGTTCAAGGAGTCCTACCGGCTGGAAGGTTTGTATTTTTCTGATTAATTATGAATGGGAACATCAACCGTAGAAGACGGAGAGTAAAAGGACTAGCTGCCATTTCGTGTCTAGTTGTTAAATTCGTCAGTTTCTGCTCTGTGAAATGTAAACTCAACTTGAAACACGTAGGCATACATCGAAAATAATGGACTACGCCCGAGGGACTGCACATACATGTTTATATACGTATATTATTCAAAATGGAATGATATTTATTTCTTGCCACAACTCGACATAATGAGAGACAGAATGACGTAACCAGGTCACACAGGAATCCTCAGGCAACTCATACGTACTTCTGCTGTATCGAACTCAGTTTAATTAATAGAAACGTAATGATGACGTCATGAAAAGATGTCTGCAGTGTGACCTTATGAAGCATTTCAAATACATTTCTTAGTGTGTGCTGGTACAACACTAGTAAACATTCCCAAATAAAGAAATTTGAATTGATTCATTGCATATCTGGGCAATAGATTTTGAACTCCACATTCATCTACTAACAAAACAGGTAAATTATTCTTTCTGTGTTTGCTTGAGGCTTTAGGTTCGATCCTGGTCTGGAACAGGTATTCTAAATTTTTATTTATTGCTTACACAAGTATCAAATAAAACATGTAAAATTTTAATATACAGAACTATAAATTTTGTGCTGTATTTTATGGAAATGAAACTAGGTCCATGGATTCAGAGTACATGTAATAGAAGGACACAATAGAGTGAGTTTCAATTCACCCGGTGGCGCAAAAAAACAATTTCAGAAATGAAATTATTTTGTGAATCTGGGATGATGGACAAAGTAAAAAAACTACCGTAATTATTATTTTCGTGCTATACATTGGATTTATGAAGTTCGCAATCGCATATGCAGTACCAAGCAATTACTTTTGTAGCAGTTCTATCTTCCAGGATATGACGTCGCGTAGTATACACAATTACCGCTGCGAGAACATCGAAGAGTAAGAAGAATGCCATCTTCTGGGATGTGGCGCCGTATATAAATTGTGTTAACCGACGTTTCGGAGGAACATATCGCCTCCATCTTCAATCCGTTGCACCTGTTCTGCTGGTTCGCTCGCGGATTTCTTCTTGTCTTCTATCCTGAAGATGGATGCGATAAGGTCCTCCGAAACGTCGGTTAATTTCTACACGGCGCCACATCTCAGAAGACGGATTTCTTCATAACCACCGCCGTAAAAACCTCAAATCTTACACCAAAGAATATATCCGACAAAATGTTAACATTTCCAAAAATTATATAAATAAACGTATTTCTTAAATATTCGCTACCGAAACCAACATAGCACATCAATCTTTAGAGTCTGCAGAATGCTCTGGAACTTCTATTACAACAGTACGCGTAATGAAAGCGTTTACTTGTAGGAGCTTGGGTGAAGAAATGCCGTGATATACTCAGGGGAATTGCAACATGGAAACACTCTCGCGTCCCGGCAGGCAGTTTACCCACGGGACACTTGAGCAGTTCACTCGGAAATGCGATTCTACTTCGATTGCTGATTAATTCAAATAATTTTTATACGGAATTCCCTTCCAGTAAAGAGCAATCCTGAACACTACGCTCAAGACAATGTTTGCCCAGACTGCGTTTCCATTTTGAGCCTCCTCATCGAGTTTACTTTAGGTAAAGGTTATGTATAGTGTAATGGGTAAGGAAGAGATTGATAACTTGTACTCCTCTTGTACTCCTCGTTAAACTGCAACGTTCAGGTCGGTGAGGATAAGATTATCAAGGCACGTTGCACGCATGGAAGAGGAGGATATACAGAGTGACATGACGCCTGAAAACCGGAACAGCGAAGTTAGAATAGGCTTTCATTCCTAAGCAACAACTCGGTAAACACATTTCAGTGACAACGATTACGTACGCAATAATCAAATAACTTCCGTTGCTATGTAACGGCGCTCTAAACACGCCTTCCCAAAAATAGAGGATGTGTTTTCTGCGTAATCCGTGCCGAGGAATTATCTTGAAGAAAACTGGCACTAGAGTAAAGCTGATGGTTAAGTTGTGGACTGTTAATCAGCGGGCAAGGGATGCTGAAGAATCTCCATCGCTAAGATTCGTTACCAGAAAACGTCTAGTGAAAACACTGCAGAGGAATAGCCACTGTTGAGAGCAGTTACCAAGTAAAGACTCGTGAAAGCAGAGTGAGAAGTCTTAGCGTGGATTGATTTGTTGTGTGGAAATCAGAAATACTCTTAGTTGTTTGTAATCACGACCTGTAAGTAGACAAATAAAGCCATTCACGAATCCAAACCCCGTCTATAATCACTAATATAGGTCTCAATACGAAAGAAAGAGAACAATGGGAAGATATAGATGTAGATGTGTGGATAGTTCTAAAATAGATTTTAGAGAAATAGGATAGGGTATGGACTGCATTCATCTGGTTCACAACACACACCAATAGCAGGCTCTTTTGAACAGAGTAATGGACTTCCGGTTTTCAGAAAATGCTTGGAGTTTCTTGCGTGACTGAGCAACTGTCGACTTCTCAAGAAGGGCTCGGCATGGTACAAATAGAGCTCATGCCTAAACATAAACCGGTAGTATTGCTGTCTATTTTTATGTTTAACCTTGTTGGTCAGTATTTACATTTCTAATACCGGAATATTTTACGGAAAACCATAGATTCCCGTGTAAGTAGGAGCATCAAATGATGATTTAAAATATAAACTGAAGGATTTTATGCAAAAGTATATATGTGATTTCGGGTTTACATGTCGATGAAAATTTCGATTTGGTTCTCCAGGAAAGGTTAGATAACCAGTACCTTGGAAAAGTCGGTACCCACGTACGTGAGTACACTATATTGTAACGTGTTGGGCTACTGAAGACGCTGTTTGTATTGGTAATTGGATTTATTAACCACTTACTGTTCGTAAGTACAATTACTTATCACACTGTTACTGATTTACAAAACTCATACTCACTACACGCTAATCTTCTCAGTCTATATCCAGTAGTCTTCACTTATTTAAAACGCGGGAGCTGTACAAGTCTCGCTGAATTACACACTTCCAATATCACTGCACTGTAGCACACGTAAAGTCTTGAAATCACACAATAAGTCTTCATTGGCTGACTTCTCAAATATCGCGCACTATCACATAAAATTTCAAGAACTGACGAACTCTTGACTAACTTCTTCGACTGACTGCTGTTAGAATCAGAGTTACTACCGTAACTTTCTGGAAATAAAGCTTCATCGACTCTGATAGACTTGAAAGGATTCTGACGATGGTGTATGCTGTACAGAACTATTAGGCTTATTTTGGACTCTATCCATCGTCTGGTATATAGAAGACAAAAACCACAACGTTTCGGAGACTGGATCTCTCTCCGTCCTCAGGTGGATGGGGCAGGATAAACATACTCAGTTGGGCCCGTTAGAAAGAGCTAGGTCCAGTGATTGAGACTAGCTCTTTCTAAACGGCCCAATTGTGTATGTTTATCCTGCCCCGTCCACCTGAGGACGGAGACAGATCGTGGTTTTTGTCTTCTATATACCAGACGATGGATGGAGTCCAAAATAAGCCTAATAATTCTGTTCATCTGCTCTGTACCCTACCCTTAAACTTATGGGATAGATGTGTTGTCTACTAAACTACATAAACAAGAATGTGCTACCATGTCCGTAATTATGTTTCCAATTTGGTCTCCATTGCGCGCGTTTTAAATGTAATGGAACGTATCACTGACGTCACAGTGGTCTGTAAGGAACACGGCCCTCGCTTTCAGTAAAGATTTTGATTAGTTCTTAATTAGAACGGGATCCTGTTGCGTCGTGTTTGTTGAAGTCCTGTGTCCTGCGCATGTGCAGAACTGCCTAGTGTCTGATTCTCGCTAGATATAGCATTCTGCCAATATGATGAAGTACTACAGCATAATGACGTGTACGGGGAATTGGAGATAAACTCCACTCGTTTGTATCCTCTTAAATAAACGTGGCCAGGGTCACATTTTACTGTCTCAGGTTCGAGACTCCCCCCAACCTGGAGGGCCATGTCCCCGTATTTATATCCCCCCGGAATAGGTTGCCCCAGTTATACGCGCAGGCACTGGGTTCCCTTTTCGTCACCTCCTACGACTGGCAGGGCGACGGTGGAGGTATTCGAACCCGCCTCCACACGTGGCTAGACTACTTCAGAGTCAGAGTCAGAATCAGAGTCAGAGTTATTTTACGACTGGCGGGTAGCAGCCAATCAGTTCGCCTTGGCGAAAGAGCCCCTTGAGAACCACGACCAGTATTTTTTCTTTCAAATTAACACTTGCAGTCACAGTTCTTACGTAACGTCCTCTCTGACGACAGGATGGGTCTGTGGTTTACAATTACTGCTGGCTCTCGCCAGCGCAGTTCCTATATTGTTGCGTGTGGATTCTTTGCCATGGGAACAGGGTTCTTTGCGGAGGCGTTATTCAATAACGGCTGTGTATATATGCTTATTAACAATCTTTTGCCTAGAAGCGGCGTTGTTTCGTTTTCGTTCGCAGTCGGTACCTAGCAACGGTTCTCGCCAGGTATCTCTTCATATAATAAATTTAATGCTGCGTATTTTTTTTTCTGAATTAGAAGGATATAAAAATATTAATCAATTCTCATTTTATGCACAAAAATTTGCCTGTGATTCTGTATGGATGTGAAACTTTGTCTCTGACATTAAGGGAGGAACGTAGGGCTTTTGAGAACATGGTTCTGAGGAGAATATTCAGACCAAAGAAAGANGAGGTTTATCACAAAATACTTCATTTCCATTTTAGTACAATTTTAATTTTTATGTTTTAATCTTTAAACTCTAATTTTCTAAATTTTATTATCTACGCAATTGAAATTTTAACTGAAAGATTCAATTTGTGCATTTAAAAAACACTCAAGAGCACAATAAGGATCCTTATTGAAGAATTAAGTGCATATAGTTAGATGCAATTAAACAACTGAGACTGGTATAATTGTACGCCTGATGATGACCCAGTATGAGGGTCGAAACATGTAGACTCAACAAAACAAATGTTGATACGATAGTGTGTACTTTGTTTCTAAATGCAGAATATTGATATGTAGACTGAATACTTTTGTATACAGTTATGTATACCTTCTTTATAACACAACAGGATGCATACTATTAAGAAAATGACAGGAGGCTGGAGAAAACTGCATAATGAGGAGCTTCATAACTTGTGCTCCTCTCCAAGTATAATGAGAATGAACGCGTCAGGGAGAATTAGATGGGCAGGGCACGTAGCACGAACGGGGTGAAGAGAAATGTATGTAGGATACTGGTGAGAAAACCAGGAAGAAATAGACCACTAGGAAAACCAAGACGTAGGTGGGTGGATAATATTAAAATGGATCTCAGAGAGATAGGATGGGGTAATATGGACTGGATTTATTTGGCTCAGGATAGGGGCCAGTGGAGATCTCTTGTGAACACGGCACTGAACCTTCCGGTTCCATAAAATCCTGGGATCAGCTCCATGAAGTTAGTTACTTAGCTAATTTCAAATAATGCCAATCCCAAAAATGTCTGCAATATGTTTATTTCTATTAGAAAACTTGTCTTGAATTATGCAAGGTCTTCGGAAACGCAACTCTCCCATAAAAGGGACCGCGCTGCACGTCTCTTTGCAAACACCGATATTTTCTTCATATCTATCCAAACAAATTCAATTAACCGCAGTTGAAGCTACTGTTCTACAAACACTGCATATCGTGTGAATTCCAGGTTTAGCATGCGCCCCTCTTCCCTCTCCATCTCTATAATTACTTGGCACATTAAAAGTCACACAGCCGAGAGGACAAGAAATCGCATTGCGCGGACTCGTGGAATGAGGACAAGCGACTCACTCCCTTCTTCAAGATACCAAAGGGAAAGGATAAAATAGAAATACCTTAATTAAAGTGCGAGACACACACTCACAGACAGACATAAAAGTACAGGACTTGGTAGAGTAGCAGCTTTAATTTCAATTTGAAAAGTTGCGGGCCAAGTTTCACAACATATCTCACATTCCAGCACGAATTCCCAATATTGAGTGCGGTACGCCGTCTAAGCTGTGATTCAATGGGCACAACCCCTCCCCTCCCCTCCCTTCCCCCTCCCTCTCTGCGGATAAAATAGATGCGGAATTGTTGTGGAACGAAAGATGAGAGATAAGGACTCAACAGATGAGGTAGGAGGGGACGCCAAGTACATGCAGATGGAAGAAGCAAAACGAAAATCAAGTCGCATCACACAAATGTAGAGCAAGAGATGAAATGGGTGTTGCTACTGTGTGGCATGCAGACCCGTTACTAGGCAACGACTGCGAAATAAGTAACTGTACAACGACCGTAACCAGGCAGAGGCCCATAAACAGCAACACAGAAACGGTGTTTTCCATGCAGTCCGTGTAGATATGTTATAAGCAGGGCCAGTCGTAAGGGAACTCTGTCTCTGAGTCAGTTATTGAGGAGTTAGTCAGAGTTGGTTGTTTGGTTGGTTGATAAGTGAGTGAGTGTGTTAGTTTGATAACCGCTGGAGTTCAATCGCTGTGAGAAGCTGGCAGCTGAGATGATAAAGTGTAGTCATGCGCCGTAGCACAGTGTGCAATAAATCCGGGAATCTCTCCAGAACCCGTCTCTGATCGCTAAAATCATAACAATATGAACTACATTATCAATGTTTTGGTAATTCTGTGTTCAGCGTCGACATGAAGTGAGTATCAAGTGACCCCTGACACTGATCATAGTACAGATCTGGAGCTTGTGTGTATCATGTCGCGAACAACGCATTTCGAATGGAATACATCTATCTGCCTTTGTTCTTTTAATTCGAAATGTATAACATCGTATTTGTAAAGGAGTACTGACTGTATCGCTGTTAGAAGTCGTTGCCGGGGAACGGCTGTTGAAGGCACAGTGGGCCGGGAAAAAGCTTAGCGGGTGCTGTGATGATTTGTAAAGTTGGAAATAAGCGATAGCGCTGTAATTACCTGTAGTTCAGAGTGGCGTATATAAGTGGTCAATAAATCTATTCACCAATCCAGAGTCACACCCAAGTCGTGACAATATAAACAGCTATAATTACCAATCTAGAGCAAATATCATTATGAAATGAGAAATCCGCAAGCGAAGAGACCGTGAGAACCGGTAACCGTTGCACGCGGTTTTGGAGGGCTAGGATCATCATCATCATCATCGTCGTCGTCGTCTACTTCATGCATCTCTTCGAGGTCATTCCTGCCCAATAATCTGTCACCTCAAGTAGAAATGCTTTGTACTTCAGTCTTGAACATGATTTCTGCAACTTGTACACTCGAAGGGGATTGAACAATACACAATTGATTAGCCAAAGTACAACCTTTTTGCTCCATTTTGTTTTTTGGGATGGTGCAATATGATAAATATTGGTTGGCTCTATCAACACACTTCATTACCTTGCACTGAATTTGTTAACCTTTCTCCAAATTTGTTGGTAGTCTCTCCGGTGGTGTCAGTATATATGAAGGGGGTCAAAAAATGGCATGACTTTTTTTATTTCCTCGGATGACAAGAGACCTCAAGGGAAAACATTTTGCTGATGTTGAAGTAAAGAAAAAACGACGGAAGCGCTAAGAGGCATCACAAGCAATGAATTTAAAAAGCTTTTGAGCAACGGAAAAAAAATCGTTTGGACAAGTGCACTGAATCAAAATGGAGAATATNATCGCAAGGGAAAATGTTTTGCTGATGTTGAAGTAAAGAAAAAACGACGGAAGCGCTAAAAGGCATCACCAGCGATGAATTTAAAAAATATTTTGAGCAATGGAAAAAAAAATCGTTTGGACAAGTGCACTGAATCAAAATGGAGAATATTTTGAAGGGATTAAAGTTTTGTTGTGTAAAAATAAATACAGAATTTTTTATAAACAAATTCCGGTTCTTTTGGGCCCCCCTCGTAATGTACTTATCATGCGAACCTCCCTCTGATCCTTCCAGATCAGTACAGGAAGGTCACCTTCCCCACGACAGACACTATCGTCCATTTTAGTCAGCCAGTGGCTTTGGAATCCCCCTGTTTGCCGTTATTCTTCCTCAAAATCTTGTCTTTCATAGGAGTAGCTTTTCTGAATTTTGAACACTATTATAATAGTTATCTTGGTAAACATGGTACCATGGGTCCAGATAAGGTTCCAGGACAGAAAATGTAATCTCTCCCAACTCCTTGTCTTCTGCGGTATACATTTCCACATTGCCAATACAGCCTGTAATGACCTCAGGGGCCAGTACTGTGTACTCTACATGTTTACCTTCATTGCCTGAGACGTCCTAGCCTTGGGATCATCACCTCGGCAAGTGACAGCTCTTGTGGTGGTTTGTAATAGTTCCTGAATTTTTCAACTAGGTTATCTAGAATTGACCTGATTTCGTATAGACTATTTTCTTCATCATCAAAGGTAGAATTGTCACTGTAATGCCAAAAATTCCACACTTCCTCAAATCGGTTTCTTGTCCTTAGTTTACAAAAAAAAAGTATTGGGTTTTCAATTAAAATATTGGTGCCCCAGAGATCTCTAGTTTTGTCTTTTTTAACATGACACAACAAACTGATTATTGCAAAAAACTTCTTAATATCTGTGATGCTAACTTTGAGGAATTTTTGCATTTGTCTGCATTTTGAGCATGTTACAGAGTTGATTGCTATACAAGAATTTCAAGAAAGAGGTTCACTACTTCAGAAATACTGGTAGGTTCATCTGCTGTAAATATGAGACCATTGTTACAAAACTGTTATAAATCTCTTAAGTCTTCATTTTTAGACCAACCATCATCAAAATCATCATCATCATAAATTTTTGCATCTGAAGCACTCACTTCTAACCTCGCCCACTTTCTGCTTGTGACGTTGAGGGTCCAAATCATTGTCTTCGTTATTAAATTTGTCACTCTCATAGTCACTCGGATCATCTGACAACTTTCTACGCGCAATTCTTGCATAATTTAATCGTCTAGCAAACTGTCCATATTACGGGGTGCCATCTTATCACTAGATTAGACGGAATGCAGAAACACAACTGCCGATAACGACAGTATTTTTTAAAAGAAACAAAACACTGTACATTGATATCTAGAAAGATTCTAGTCAACGTATATATAGTTAGAAGTTGAATAAATCTCCATTAGATGACAGAATAATACAGAGCTCTTACGCTCTTGTGGTGACGGACTGCAAACAGAGGAACATGTTTTCTGGGATTGTAAACTGAACGAGGACCAGAAGGTAGGTGAAGGACATTTTGTCTGAGAACAGAAAAGAAGAATGGGCTACCCAAAGTCAGTTACAGAGCTCTTAAGGCTAGTGGAAAAAAAGTTTGTGCAAGGAGACTGTTATTTCATGAACATAATTCCTAAATTTATTAAAAAAGAAATATGTGTACAAAATACATATTAATTAGTATTGTTGCGTGATTCCTAGGGAACACGAAAAGAAATTGTGTGGGTCTGAGATTTGGGCTAATATGTTTATTGGACAATCACTCTTTACACTCAAGATCACAATTATTCCGCACGTATAGCGCCTTCNAGGCTACCCAAAGTCAGTTACAGAGCTCTTGAGGCTAGTGGAAAAAAAGTTTGTGCAAGGAGACTTATTTCATGAACATAATTCCTAAATTTATTAAAAAAGAAATATATGTACAAAATGCATATTAATTAGTATCGTTGCGTATTTCCTAGAGAACACGACAAGAAATTGTGTGGGTCTCAGATTTGGGCTAATATGTTTATTGGACAATCACTCTTTACACTCACGATAACAATTATTCGCACTTAGAGCGCCTTCAGACGTTTCATCCTCAACTGTTATAGAACTCATGCACGCTGTTCATCGAAGCTGACTCCTGGTCTCTTGTTGGATATGCACTGATTGGTCTCAAAGTCAAAGTCATATTGCCACTGACGGTGAGTCAGTCAGTAAGTCTTGGCGTCGAGCCCCATCTGNATCCTCAACTGTTATACACTCATGCACGCTGTTCTTCGAAGCTGACTCCTGGTCTCTTGCCGAATACGCACTAATTGGTCTCAAAGTCAAAGACAAAGTCACATTGCCACTGACGGTGAGTCAGTCAGTAAGTCTTGGCGTCGAGCACCATCTGGGGCTTATGACCAGATATTAATTATTAATGTTTGGCACTTACGGTCTTATTTTTGAGGGGCGCCCTCTCTGACGAGAGGACGGGTCTGTCTTCTGCATATGCTGCTGGCCCTTTCCAGCTCGGTCTTTCTCGGGTCCGAGTCCCTTGGGACTCGCGACCATATTTTACTGTCTCAGATTTGAGACTTCCCTTTTCGTCGCCTCCTACGACTCGCAGGGTCACGGTGGAGGTAGTCGACCCCCTCTTAACACCGGGAGCTNTATGACCAGATATTATTTATTACTGTTTGGTAGTTACGGTCTTATTTTTGAGGGGCACACTCTCTGACGAGAGGACGGGTCTGTCTTTTGCACATGCTGCTGGCCCTAGCCAGCTCGGCCTTTCTCGGGTCCGAGTCCCTTGGGACTCGCGACCATATTTTACTGTCTCAGATTTGAGACTTCCCTTTTCGTCGCCTCCTACGACTCGCAGGGTCACGGTGGAGGTAGTCGACCCCCTCTTAACACCGGGAGCTGTCCTGGTCTATTGTCTTCTATCCTTTCATTTCCTACGCTTTGACGGGATAGAAGACACCTTGTCGAAGGGTTCAGTTGCCTAGCCTATATAGGGAACAGTGAACACTGCTCAAGAATCATCCCTATTATGAAAGCATCCGTCAGTAATGCAACAATTTAAAAGACTTAGGAATATGTTTCACACTAAAAATGTATTTTTTGATGTTGTTAAATCATTACATGTCAATAGGACATTAAAAGCACATTCTATACCTTAAAAGTGATTATCCAATTTTCTAAAATATCTTTAGTCATATATTTCTTCCAGTTTTCTACATGTTTCGGCCACATGTGGCATCATCAGGTAATTTCCCTTCTGTTGGGGAGACCATTGCCCTGTATACTTGTTCGCTGTGCTTCCATGCACGTCTGTATTTGGCACTATATCATGATCAGAATGCCATCATTGCACTCTGTTGAGGCTGTCGTAGTTTTTGTGTGACGCATGTGTCACTAGTGCGGTTACCTGTGTTTCTGCGCATGTGTTTGTACATGTATACGCTCTTCTACTAGAATTAATGTATGCGAAGTTGTTTATGTTTCGCATGATTACTTGTTTGCGTACTTACTCGAGATGGTGGGTTGTGTTCCCTCCTGCTACGTGTCACCTAACCTGTCTTATTTTCCAATGCTTTACGAGTTGGACTGGTTCTGGTTTATATCGCTATCTGGTGTTTAATTCTTGTATTACCTCGAATATAGGGTTATAGGTGTCGATGTGTATGTCGTCTGGTTTGTAATCTACTTTTCTTAGGAATCTTACACCATCCTCGCAATCGACGCTTTGTAATCCGAACATCAGCGTCATCGTTAAATGGGTCATGAATAAATAGGAGGAGCTGAGAACGTTTCTAGATAGCGAAGTTTCGTGGCTCTGCACAGCGCAGGGAATAAGCACCCGTAAATCAGTCATTAGATAATTCCCTTTTGGAATCTGAACTTGCAGTTCACGGTTGATGACTATTATCGACCTCATAAAATCTTATAAAATTTTAATTATGTACTGTTTAATATCTGTGGTCCCAGAGCCCGTCTTACGTCATCTAACAGTTCGTGACAATAGCGTAGTTATACAGTTATTGCATATTTGGACATAATCGATCGACTTGTTTTATATTTAAAACGACGTTTCGGAGACTGGTTTCTGCCTCCGCCCTCAGTTAAGAAGCCAACTCAGGTCCATGGGGACTACCTTTATCAATTGTGTCCAAGAAGAAAGGCTTCTTGCCTCAGGATGAAGGCAGAATCCAGTCTCCGCAAAGTTGTTTTAAATAAAAGACTATGACAATGGACAATGTCCAGAAAGTCGGTAATTTGATCAATCTCACTGTTGAGCAGGTCCTGTGGGATTTTTATACGATTTATACGATATAATTTAAGGCTGGCAATCTCACCGCCGTCTGTGAGCCGACTCTCTAAGAAGTGTGGGAGCCTCGACGTCTCACAACCATATGGGCCTCCTCGGCCTGTTACAGGGATAGCTTTACCATCACTTACAGAGAATATTCGATTGTTTGAATCAGCTGGATCCATTTTGTGTGTAGCAAGCCCCCGCTGCCGACAATTGTGTGAAGCGGAATCAGGGCTGTTAGAGTTCTCTGAAGCACTTCAGTTGCGCCCGTAGGAGGGGGTGGGGTGGGGGTGGGAGCTGTTTCCATCCGAGCCCGCTTCCTTCTGAAATGCGGACTGATACAGCAGCTCGAAATAATTCACATTTTGGCGTATAGCTCCGAGCCGTCGAGTGGCGTTGAGCATCCGGCAGATTCGGGTACAGCTCTGGATGCTTCTGGTCACGTGTTGACATTGTCCAACATACAAGGTATATTGCATATATGTTGAACATTGTCCAGTGTCTAAGTACTGGTATGTTTTAATGTATGAGAGTCGTACTGAAAGTCATGAGCAACAATTTTTTGTAAAGTAACATGCTTTATTATTGACAAACCAAATACACCACCTCAGTCTACAGACCTTTCTTTATTTTTCCACATAATCACCACTTCTTTGTACACATTTCTCCCAGCGTTCTGGGAGTTTGAAAATTCTCCTTCTGTAAAATTCCGTTCCAGCCATCCGAAGACACTGACGCACTGCTTTCTGAAATGCCTCCCTTGTCTCAAAACGTTGCCCACGCAGCTGATCCTTCACAAATCCGAAAAGATGGTAGTTGGAGGGTGCGCATTCTACTAATATTTCAAATAACTGAGGTGTGTTTTATGTACGTTGAGTATGGCCCAAAGTCTGAGGTATGTGTGTGCGTGTGTGCGTGCATTGGGAATTGTCCAATATATGAGGTATGTTTGATATTGCCACGCTTTAGAGTGACTATAAGACGGGGTTTGGATTGGCTCTTTGGATTTATTTCACTTATACACTCATCTCATAACTACAAGTAATACGTCGCTAATCTCCACACTATACAGTTTACTACTGCAAACACTTGTTTTCCCAGTTTACTTTCACTAGTCGTTTCCTAGTAACGGATGTTAACACTGGAGATTATACCAGTATCACTGTAACCGTAGAACACATAAAGTATTTTGTTTATAGCCAAAGGTTCAACTCAACTGAACTGCACTCAATAACTCTGATAATTTATTCTCAACTGAACTCTTCTTTATAACCACTTTGTATGGACTGAACAGAAAATATCGTTCCCAACAATTCCTCTACTGTTGTCTGAGTATTAGTTGTCGCAGGAACCTGTTTACTGAGTCGTTGACTATCAATTTACGTCTCTTCTGCCTCCACTGTTCCGGCCTTCAGCCGTCATGTCACAATATATACTACCACGATAAATGATACAAACAATATATATTATATGTCTTTGGTCTTGTTCTCTTCCACACTACATGTTTCGGCCTCTATCGGCCATCATCAGGTGTATACTCTTAACGTTGCTGCTACACTGAACCCAGTCTAAAATTTAACATTTAAAAAGACATTGTTATTTTCTTCGTATTATCAACATCTACCTCGTTGATATGTGTCTGGTATGTAGATTATATTGCACACGTCAAATTTGATTTTCCTGTAGTAGCACTATAAAATCTTTAGTTACTCTAATTTCTCTAAATTTTAAATTTAAAATTTAGAGAAATTTTAAAGGATTTTAAAATCATAACTAAAGATTTTATAGTGCTACTACAGGAAAATCAAATTTGACGTGTGCAATATAATCTACATACCAGACACATATCAACGAGGTAGATGTTGATAATACGAAGAAAATAACAATGTCTTTTTAAATGTTAAATTTTAGACTGGGTTCAGTGTAGCAGCAACGTTAAGAGTATACACCTGATGATGGCCGATAGAGGCCGAAACATGTAGTGTGGAAGAGAACAAGACCAAAGACATATAATATATATTGTTTGCACTTGGGACGGAGTTTGTATCATTTATCGTGTAGAGTGCAACAGGATGCTTAAGTATAATACTATATACTACCACAGTCAATAAGTTCGTAGAATGGCCGCAAAGAGTCGTACGGGAATTTCCTGCCAATATGTTTCAGCAATGTTTTCGACAGTTATATCAACGTTGGAAGACTTGCATAGCGGCCAGCGGCAACTATTTTGAGGGCCGATGTGGATCTGCGTAAGTGTATGTGAATACCTTGTAATATGATGCGATAAAACTACATACCACGAACTTAATGACTCTACCACGTATTAGGAAGCGTCCTGTGTGTATGTGTGTGTGTGTGTGTGTGTGTGTGAGGTACAGGAATCGTAGGAGGCGACGAAAAGGAAAGTCAGTACCTGGGGGTGTAACTAGGCCACCCTGTTCCTGGGGGATATAAATACGGGGATATGGCCCTGCAGGTTGGAGAAGTCTCGAACTTGAGACCGTAAAATATGGTCATGAGCCCCGCGAGATTCGGACCTGAGAATGACTGCGCTGGCAAGGGCCAGCAACAATTATAGATTACAGACACATCCTCTCGTCAGAGAGGATCTTACATAAGGACTATGACCGCAAGGGTTCATATAAAAGAAATGTCTGGCCGTGGGTCTCAAGGGGCTTGGTGTCAAGACGAACTGATGGGCGGCGTACCTCCAGTGGTAAAGTAACTCTGACTCTGTGAGGTACAAATATGTTTGATATATCATCCTTATTATTGAAGCACCCGTCAATAATGCAACAATATTTTAAAATATAAAAGACATCTAGAATAGGTTTCTCACTAAAAGTGTAACTTTAATAATTCATAATGTTAAAATCATAAAATATCGCTAAGACGCTAAAAGTAATACTTACATAATAAAAGTGATTATCAGATTACTAAAATGTCTCTAGTTCTTCATATATTTCTTCTCTTTACAACATGTTTCGGCCGCACATGGGCCATCATCAGGCAATTTTTCTTTTGTTTCCAAGGAGACCACTGCACTGTTCACTTGTCCATCGTGTTTCCATGCACGTCCTTGTTTAGTTTTTGTTTCATGACTAGAATGCTGCCGTTCCATACTTTGCGGTTTTCGTACTGTAATGTATAATGTGTATTAGTGTGATAGTATAAATATCTTCATGATTTTTATCATGTTCTCTTCATATATCGAGTGTTACAATTCTGTGTACTTACGTTATTGTGCGTCGTATTTTATATATATATATATGTTACTAGTGCGGTCTTCCTGTATACTGAAATAGTGTAGTTGTTCCTGTTTACATATATTTTTAGGTAGCGCATCTAGTGCTATCTATCGTAAAGTTCATGTAATGTTTGAAATATTGGGTTGTGTGTTTAGATATGCATGTCGTTCATATGTAAATTGTTCTTGTATACTTTGTATACACTGAAGAGATGTCATTTTTAATGTCTTAATATTTCATGATTTTAACAACATTATAAGGTATTAAAGATATCTTAATCTACCGAGTGTTTGCTTCTTCAGGTATGTGGTTAGCGACCGGTTGCCTAGAAATGGGTACGGCGCGGACCACATAGAAAGAACTGGTTGTAATAACTTTTCTATTGTTGCGTGCGCGTGTTTCGTAGAAATGGGTCTACATGTCACAGTATAAAGCTGTACTTCCATTTTCAGGTGACTGTTAATCCCATGTGGAGGAGGGTTCGAGTACCTCTATCGTAGCCCTGTGAGTCGTAGGAGGGGACGGAGTGGGAACCCAGTACCTGGGTGTATAACCGGGCGACCCTGTTTCTGGGGGATACAAACACGGGGACCTGGTCTTCCAGGCTGGGGGAGTCTGGAATCTGAGACAGTAAAATTCGTTCATTGGTCCCACGGGACTCGGATCTGAGAAAGACTGCGCTGGCGAGGACCAGCAGGAATTGCAGAAGATAGCCCCATCCTCTTGTCAGTGAGGATGTTACATAAAGGCTATAACCACAAGTGTTCAGTTGAAAAATGAAAATCCTGGTCGTGGTTCTCAAGGAGCTTTTCACCAAGACGAACTGATTAGCGGTAAACCATCAGTCGTAAATTAACTCTGACTCTGATTCTGACTCTGACTCTGACGCTGACTGAGGTGATTGTCATTTTACTATAAATGTCAGGAGCAGTCACAACCCCGTGAAACACGTTTAAATTCGCCCAGTCCACTCGTCTGTCATTCCATCTCTATCAATAAGCATGAAGCACCTCGAGAATATTTGAGCAGATTTCCACGAAAATTAACATTGCGGTGATTTTACAAAAATTTGTCGACACATTCCTGTTTCTATTTGAAATCCAACAGCATTAACTTTACGTCGAAAATATATGAAATTATGGTGTGTCTGGAGTATAACTTGTTCAATATTTATCAGAGAGGAAAACATTGAAATCAGAAATTGTAGGGAGAAATTGAACATTTTTTAATCGTTAAGTCTTAACAATATTTGATGCCGCCTAATTTTTTATTCTCGATCGAAATAATGAAATATACAAGAAATTGAAAGCTGTAGTTGTTTCTACAAATGTGGATAGAAATGAAACCGACTTGAAACAAATAATTGTTTAGGAGAGGCTTTATTATTCGATATTCATTCGTTTAGATTTACTCCTCACTACTTTGATTTAGAATCAACTAAGGGTTAACAATTCATTTGCTTTAGTATTATTGCGATTTAGAGCGACTATAGACGAGATATGGATTGGTGAATAGATTTATTGCCCACTTACAGGTCATATCTACAAATAACTGTAACACTATTGCTGATTTCCACACTACCAATCACTCAACGTTAAGACTTCTCAGTCTCCTTCACTAGTCGTTCCTTGGTAAGAGCTCTCAACAATGGCGATTCCTCTGCAATGTTTTCAGTAGATGTTTCCTATGTAACGACCCTCAACAACGGAGATCCTTCGGCTTCCGTGGTCAAGCCGTTGCCCACTGGCTAACACTCCACACCTGAGCTCTCAACTGAATTGTATCATCATTTTTCTTTCTGATAAATCCTCGGCACGGACCACGCAGAAAATATAGTCTTTCTGTTGTTGTAGAGGCGTGTTTATCGCGCCGCTGCAGAGCAAAAATTGCGGAGCGGACCACATATAAAACACCTTTCTTCTATTGTTGCGGGTTTTACATAGCAACGGCCACTGTTCACAGAGTCGCTACTTAGCAACTGGTCTATACGCCACATTATCGTTTATTGTATGGGAAGGTTTCGTCGTAGCCTTTTCAGTTTATCTAAAACAAGATATGTACTCTAATTACACGATATTTCTTCTCCTTCAGACAACAAACTATGTTTTCTTCTTAGAGTAATTATAATTGCTTTTACAGTACTCGCTTTATCTTGCATACTGTGTACATTTACAGCCTTATCTCTCCTTTCTGTTTTTGGCTGGGATTATATTGCCAGATTGTGAATGTAGCGCGTTTCTGGATCTGCAGTTGACAGTTCAGTGGGAACTCACTAAGTTATGAGCGCTAATCGTCAAGTTAAGTCCGAGAAATGCTCTCCAGGAGAATTTGCAGAATTGCTTTAGAGTTAATTCAATTTTCTTGTGCTTTGATGATGAATGAACTGTCTCGCATACACTCGACCTCCATCTTCAGATTAAATCAAGGATAAGTTGAAGAAGAGGCATATATCTCCTGGATATAGATGTTTAGCTCATCATGTGCTTCGCTTTTAGTTAAGTGGGAACGCAGAAACAGAATCTGGGTAACCACACAAGCACTTGTGGACGGAGTTTCAGAAACAGCACCGATAATAACATCGAACGAGACTTTGAGGTAGCGTGTCAAATTAACTGCAACTGGGATATACTGAATTTGCCGTCTCGTGTGACGCGAGTGCAGGCACCATAATAGGTATTCATGTGTGTACTGGGCCGAAAAGCAGGCGCGACGTGCCTGAACGCGCAGCGCAGGAATATTCATGGAGGAGAAAAGCTCAGATCTGCGTCACTCAGTTGTTTGGGCAACCAATTATCACAGAGCGCTTTCATTGTGATGTCAGTCAAATTGTATGATACTGCAAGAACGGAAACCCTCTTCTCCGGTTGCCATGAAACAGCAACCGGACCGAGAGATGATTCGAAGAACACAGAATTAAAAAATATAGTAGGGCCCTTTTCCGGAGATACTCATTAAAATGAACGTTATTTCATATTTGCGTTAAGACTTTGAAAAGGTATTAACATATGAGCGGATTTTTGTTTTCGATCTGGGACGAGAGAAACCTTAATATGGAGGTGATAGTTGTACCAGTGTCTTCCCCATTCCATATAAATTTATAATAAGGAATATTTCTTTCACGGATATTTTCATAAAGTCAGCAGTCGATAAGGTGTCTGCGATTCAAAATCTAGAAAGATTCATTTTAATTCATACTACGCATTTTAAATAACAAATTGAGGGACGTTCTATATATACTGTTGAGTGCGTCAATTTTTCGGGCGTTACCTAGCAACGGCCGCTGTTCACGAGTCATTGCTTAGCAGCGCCACGATATCCTTTATTATAGGGGAAGGGTTCATCGTAGCCTTTTCAGTTTATCTAAAATAAGGTATTTACTGGAATTATATATATACGTACATACAGAATGGCCCAGGAGGAAATGTCAATATTGTGGGAGGTTGCAGTACCGATCCATTCTAAGCAAAAAGTATTTATGTACATGTGTCCTATTCCGAACGGTTTCCTAGATAGAGCTATTTCACTGTACAGTTCCAAAACTGTTAGTAAGAAAGATAATACGTACTGTTTCTAATACCGTTATTTATTATTCAAGTGACAAAGTTGGTACAGTTTACGTGGCGTGTTGCTCGCCTGTACAATGTACAGTGAAATAGCTCTATCCCGGAAACCGTTCGGAATAGGACACACGTACATATAAACATTTTTTTGCTTCGAATGACCGATAGTATGACTTCCGTGACTATTGACCATTCCTCGTGGGACACTGTAGATGTTAAGTAAAGTCTTAAATCTGCTGCTAACAAATTTTCGTCAGTAAAACTATACATCCACGAGCACAGTAGACAAAACTAACATACATAAATGTTTTATAAATAATATTTGTTCTTTTTCTCAATAAAAATTAATTCTAAATTACTCTGCGAGTTATAAATAGTCCCTGCTGGTTTTGTCTTTAACAAGATTCCAAGATTAACAAGATTAACAAGATTCCCGTATTTATTGTACACGAAGTGAGAAGGGGATCACTTGTATGGTGGTCGTACCTCTTCGTCTGTTACCTAGTAGCAGCGCTTAAACGACTGACCAAAATCTTTAGAACTCTACGCTGGATACCCCTCCCTGACTTGCAAAATTGTTCAGATTATCATCCGTGCGGATTAGTTACAAAGCTTTACATAAATAGTTTCATGTATATTCCGAACTTTTTAATCATATTTTGGTGATATGGGTCATGCGTATATGAAGTTAGCTGATATAAATGAGCTTTTGCATCTAGGCTTATAAGCCTTCAACGAAACCTTTGTCAAATTCAGTATGGGGCATCTTTGCATAATGTTACTTGGCCGTTTTGATTCTTTGTCACGTTGATTGATAACAAAAACTACATAACATTTAAATGATTTTCATGTTCAGTTGCTCAAATTTGGTTGAATTTCGATATTAGAAATCTCTTGATGACGTTAGTCGAAATTTTTATTTGTAGGCATATTAACTGATTAAAAGATCTACGGTGCATAAAACCATTAGTTGACTCTATCATATGTCCCTTTATATATATAATAACGTGATTGAGTGACTATAGAAGGGTTTGGATTGGTAATTGGATTTACTGGACACTCATACAGCTCGTCACTACATTTTACAAATCACTATCCTATACAGACTAGTGTCCTCAGTTACCATCTTCACTTTCCCACTTGGTAACGTTTCTCAACAGTGACGTTCCTCTGGTTCCGGCCTCACGTCCTTGCTGTCTGGCGGCCATCTCACACCAACCTCCTAATCCTCTGACTGCTGTCTCAAAAACTGTCTCATATATCAGAGTCAAAGTTACATTCCGACTGACCGTCAGTCAGTCAGTCTTGGTGTCGGGCCCAGTTTGGGGCTCATGATTTGATATTTATTACCGTTTGACAGTAACGCTCTTGTTATTGTGGGGCGCCCTCTCTGGACGAGTCCAAGTCAAAGTCACATTGCGACTGACGGTCATTCAGCCAGTAAGTCTTGGTGTCGAGCCCCATCTATGGCTGATGGCCAGATATTTACTACTGTTTGAAAGTTAAGATCTTGTTCTTTGTGGGGCACCATCTCTGACGAGAGGACGGATCTGTCCCTTCCCAGCGCAATTTTTCTCAGGTCCTAGTCCCTTGGTACTCACGACCATATATTACTGTCACCGATTTGAGACATCCCTTTTCATCGTCTCCTACGACTCTCAGGGTCACGATGGACAAATTAAAGTCAAAGTTACTTAACGCCTGGCGGTTTACCGCCAATCATTTCATCAAGGCGCCAGGCCCCTTGAGGCCCACGACTGAACTCTTGCGGTATTAGTCCTTATGTAACATTCTCTCTGACGAGAAGATGGGTTTGTCTCTTATGAATACGCTTGTCCATTCTTTAAGTGTACGTATCGCACTTATAGCGTGTTATGGAAAGATTTTCCCCCTCTCCTACACACAAGTCCACTGTCAGTACAGGCTATACAGGGCAAATCATGCCTAACTTACATATCTTATGCTACAGTGGCGTCTTAGTCATTTGAACGGTCGTAAGCTTAACTACCGGCAAGTTTAAGCCTCTTATTGCTTCTGTGTCTGGCTTCACCTCGTCCTGTACCGCGAACATGTTCATTATCATGATTTTGTTATATAATCGTATACATACGGAAAGTTGAAAGCCGCGTGCAAGTCGCAGACTGGTGTGCACCTTGGAAAATTTCCAATGGTGCGCAAAACCTTGTTCTGCATGCGCTGCAATTTTAGGAGGTAGGTGTCTGCCGCTAATTCCCAGGCGGGACAAGCTTAAGTCATTACTGATCTGATCAGTGCCTTATGGAGGGATAGTTTAATGTTTGCGCTTAAACACTCACTTTTGAATAGGGAGTAGATTCTGATAAATGTTCTGAAGGCCTTGGCTTCGATCATTTCTATGTGCAATCTCCATGTAACCATCCTATCAAAGATTACTCCGAGATATTTTACACAGTTTACAAATGGAATATATCTTCCATTCAATGTAAGATGAGACATAGGCGGACGAGACTCGATTTATTGACCGTTCATAAGTTTACAACTCATGACTACACTTTACACATCACTGACACACACAAACTGTTGTCCTCAATCTATTATAGTCTCCACTAGCCGTTTCCTGGAGACAGGAACTATAACAATCTCACTGAATTACACACTTCAGATATCACACATGGAGTCTTTCCTTCACAGCCGGGCTTCAGCTGATTAACTGTATCCGTTGCTTTGGATTGGTGAATACGTGTATATTTGTTGACCACTTATACACACGACTCGTAAGTACAAGTAGTTACAGCGCCACCGCGGATCTCCACAATTCACAAATGACCACAGCACCCGCTAAGCCTTTTCCAGCCTCCTGTGTCTTCACCAGCCGTTCCCTGGTAACGGCTTCTAACAGTAAAATTTCTTCAGCATCATGCTCTCAGGTTCTATCTACACAGAAACCCGTGCAGAACTGTCTATCAACTGACTAATTTTTTCACTTGCTTATAACATTTCGGCACGGACTACACTCCGTCCCCATTGTTATAGTCTAATTGTTGCGTTATTAAGAATCTGCTAACAGAACTACTGGGTTTTTGGACTTTCTCCATCGTCCGGAATTCTAGGTAATAGAAGACAGACGTTCCGGAAACTGGATCTGTTTCCGTCCTCAGGTGAAGAGGGAAGACACCTACTCATTTGGGCCCATTAGAAAGAACTAATCTCAATCATCTCAAGAAGAGTTCTGCTCCATGGAGTTAGTTTATTTATGCTTTGAATATATTTGTTTTGACCCATACCAAGACTCGACTGGAAGCAGAATAGTTCAGAGGACTCCTAGAAAGACCTTGTTTAAAACCCGCATTGGAGAAGCGTCAAGAATTCTCAAAGCAAACTGTGAAATCAGTCGCAATCTTTCGGCTCGAAACGTCATTGCCGCCAAGCAGTACGAGTTGCACTGCCCCACAGCGCAGTCAGTGCGTGCAACTTGTATACTCGTACTTTCGTCAAATGATGCGATAGAGAAATCTTTCTGAAGCATTAATTAATAATGGCTCTGATCATTTTGACAAGCTGCTGGCGGTCATGATGAGTGTTTAAGAGGGTGTTCTGACGTCATGCGGCGCTCTCACACCTTTCCCTCGCTTCGGATCAGTGGCGTATTACTATACTACTTAACTTCTGTGAAGAACTATTTGCCGACGTTCGTTTAGTATGAAAGAACCGCATGTGTACGATATAAAAGATATTACTTGGGAAACACAGATACACAGACTGCAAAGCCGATCTCCTAAGACTCCCCCCAAAATTAGGGGGTATATACAGACGGACAGAAAGCAAAGTAATCGCTTAAGCCTCCTTAATTTTTAGCGTTCTTTCCTTACTTTGGAAAAAGAAGTTCTTGGAAGAACAAATCAGTTTTCTTTGTTATGATACGGATGCAAAAGGAAACAAAAAATAAAATACGGAACCCAAAACCGCGTCTCTAGTCACGCAAATTATGAAGCTCCTCGCTAAGCAGTCTTCTCGGGTATCTTACTTCCGTTCTAGCGGGTCCATATACACTCCTCAGTACCCTGTCCTAGTTCTTCCGGTCTGTGTTCCTGCCTTAGGTACGATACCAAGATTAATTGTGTATGTTTCAGTTAAGACCGACATCAGGCAACGTCGCACATCTCCCAGCCATAGTAAGCGATGCACCAACATTATGCATGGCCCAACATTGCGCGGCCATTGTGATAACGCTCTCCATTTTCGATAAGTGTCGGTCTCCATATGAGGATTAATTTCGGATATTTTCGGGCTGATATTTACCATCCTATGATCCTCAGTCAATGTTCCTGCGTGCACTTGGCTTATTTTCTTCTGTAGTCACTTATATTGAAGTTCCCATTACCTTGGGATTCTTCAGCAAGTTTATTACCACTTAAACAATTCTGTCTTCTGTGATATAACGCCGTGAACATCCGGTGAAATTCAACAGACATTTCTGAGGAACATATTGCATCTGTTTAGTTCAGTTTCTCTGAGTGGGGTGAGACTGAGTCCACTTGGTACGTCGGCCACTGACTGGTCTATTTTACCAGTCCCGGATGATAGATGATAGTGAATGTGGAGCAGTCGGTGGAATGAAAATTGGCAAGGGAAACTGAAGTTTTCAGAGAGAATCTGGCAGAGTGCCACTTTGTCCACCACAAGCCCCACATGACCTGATCTGGGATCGAACCCAGGCCATCGTGCTGAGAAGCTGGAGACTAACCGCCTGAGCTATGGCGCGGCCTTTACATATTTCTACTATCTTGAGAATCGAAGAGTAAGCAGAACTAGATAATAGTATGAAGCAGGCAATTTGGAGCTTAACGTATCCCAACAGAGTCATTACTGAGAGAACATCCAATCCAGACGAGTACCACATGACTGTGTAAAATTATTGTGATTCCCTCAAATCACTGTATATTTTCATTCATGGCGGAGTTGAATGGCTTTAAGATTGTAGTTCAGTACAATATTGTAACGAGTTTAGGCTACTGAAGACGATATTCAAACTGCTAATTTGGTTTATTAACCACTTAGTTACCCAAACGCTCTCTTAATTACACTCAGACACAGCGCTATCGCTCATTTACATACACTGCAGGTCACCGTTGCGCACGCACTAGGATTCGCTGTTTTCCACTAGTCGTCTCCTAGCAATGGACAGACACAGACACTGTCACTTCAAATCACCATAAATATTACACATGAAATCTTCCAGTCACACTTTGCATCCTCACTGGGAGACCTTCTGTATTTTTGGTTCCACTTCGCTTGCTTCCGCTCCTCTCAAATATTCCCGAATACACTTTTCTGTTCTGCCGAATACTGTCGTTATATAGCCTCCGCACTGGCCACACAGAAAACAGCCTATAAAGTTGGAACTTATTTACTGAGCGATTGCCCAGCAACGGCCGCGGAACAGACTCCGCTGTTGTGTGACGTCACAGCCTAGGTTGGAGGGGTGTTTACCGAGCGTTGCGTAGCGACGGGCTGGGTAGGGGGGGTATATCACGGGATGTCACGTGACCCCCTACATACTGTTGCGCAATCCAGGCGTTTACAGAGCTGTCGCCTAGCAACGCGCCGACACAATCCGCAACTCCCGTTGCGCGCGTTCCCTGAGGCATCTGTGGCTCAATAATTCCTACATAGAGCACATACACCACAATATATTTCACTAACCGCCGATCACAGTGGCCTCTTGGTCTAAGGCATGAATCCTCATCACACGCTCGAACACTGGGGTCGTCAGTTCGAATCCCAAACGAGGCATGGATATCTATCTGCCTTTGTTCTGTGTTCGCGTTGTTCTGTGCGTAAGTAGAGGCATTGCGACTTGCTGATCCCCCGTACAAGGAATACTACCGTCCGTGTATAAAGTTACGTATCTGAAAAGCCGACAAAGAAGAACAAAGTGCTATAGGGCCATAGATAGATAGATGGGACGTGGGTGGGTAGGTAGGGAGGTATATTGGTTAGGTAGGTAGGCAGGTAGGTAGTTTATCACTGACCGTCTCTTCATGAACGTTGTTGGCTATGACCGACAAATATCACCAAACTATTATTTTCATGAAAATTGGTCGTGGGGATTTTGCGTTCTTCAGAATCTTGCCATAACATTGCCTGTATTTAACGACGGTCTCAGTATAAAGGCTACACAGTGTCGATGGCAGGATGATCAATGAATATGGAGCACTTGGTGGAATGAGAATTGGCAGGGGAAACGGAAGTACTGTTTTAATGTCACTTTGGATACTAGCCGGTTAACGTTAGCAACGCCCAGTTCCGGTTTTTACGATACCATAACGTAATGCTGAAATATTTGTAGACAAGGGACATTTTTATGAGGAAGGTTGTTTGTTGACTCGACATGTGAGTGGATGTTGGAGTACGTAGCCTACCCTGTTGGTAGTAGCTGTTATTCGGCTGTTAGTACGCCACAAATAGCTATTGACATCTTAACAAATGATAAATTCTAGAAGATTTCTGAAGTTCATATTATTGTCTGACGATCGTTAGAAAATATTGTATTATACTGAGAAGTGTAATATTCTTATTTTATTAAAACTATGCCATCTTTAGAACTTTTTGGATAAATGAGTATTTATAAAAATTCATCTTATGAAAAACAGGCGGTCATTTCAGAAAATATTCTCCTTTATATTGTCACGTGTTGGGTGTGTGACGCGACAAATAACTTCACGCCGTTCAGGAATGTAGCGAATATTTACTCTCCTTCGCTTTTACACTTATACAATTCATCATGTCGCAATTAATCTTAATCTTATACAATCCAGTATCTCAATTGCTGTTCAACTCTATCTCGGCGAATGCTGGACTTCAGCTGCGACTATCTCAAGACTGACTCGGCATCAAGTCAGAGTCACATTGCGACTGGCGGTCAGTCAGTAAAGATGGGGCTCATGATCAGATATTAATTATTGCCGTTTGACAGTTACGGTCTTGTTTTTATGGAGCGCCCTATCTGACGAGAGGACGAGTCTCTCTTTTGTATATGCTGCTGGCTCCTGCCAGCGCAATCTTTCTCGGTTCAGAGTCCCTTGGGACGCGCTACAATATTGTACTGTCTCAGATTTGAGATTTCCCTTTTCGTCGCCTCCTACGAGTCGCAGGGTCACGGTGGAGGTATTCGACTCCGCCTCCACTCAGCGAATACATTAACCCCCTTATATATCCCCGGCCGTTGATACCCAGTGATCCTTCTGTTGTCTCGGGTATGCGATACCTTGTAGAATAGCGGTAACGTGTTTGATTTCGCAACGAGCCTTCCGTCTCCGGGTAAACGCGTTTGTTGCCCAAGGCATTTTCAGGGAACGGCCCTTGAAATAACACCTTACATTGCTTCCTTCTAAAGGTTGTTCGTCCCCGAGCAGCCTAACGTTTCTTCCTTCCTTTCAGGTGTTCCTTGGTGTTCTGCTGGCAACTTCTGCATTCGGTCTTGTCGTTCTTCGCGCCTCTTTTTGCGGTGTTCATTCTACCACATCCGCCACTTCCTCCAGCGGTGCTTGCCTCGAGCACTCCCATGGTCCAGAATCTCACATTCATTCCCCACTTTCATTCGCTCCTCATTCATTCTTGCTGGGGAGACCGGTACTTCTACGTTACCGACTCCTCCTCGGTCCGCTGTCTCGTCTTTTCTATTTCAGAGGGGGTAGACCCCTGCACAGTGTCCAGCGTTTCCTTCTTTGCAATGGGACAGGAGATGCGGCAATTTGCTTTACGATTTCCAATCCCTTTGTCCTCCTGAGGGCCTTGTTGAATTCTCTCTTGCTTCCAAGCCGTAGCTGGTCCTCGAGGTCTCGATTCCTGGTTCCCTTGGTGCCTTCCTGGCGCACCAGTTGTCTCCAACCGGACGTCCGTCCTTTCCGGATTCCTCTTGCAGATTGGTTTCTGGTCCGCTTCCTCCGCCGTCCCTGTTCGACTGGCTGTCCTTCTTCACTGTCTGAGTACTCCAAACACGTTACAATATGCTTATTTTATGCTTGTTATGCAAACAAAACGTTCGCGTAGAATAAAGTATCAGTCAATAATTTTATTTAAACAATAATTAATTTATGATGATTTATTTTTAGTTTTAATTTTGTAGCAGTGGTTTACGGGAAGATAAGTGTGATTGTTGGAATTGCTATAAATAATTTATATGATTATTCAGTTAATTATTTCGAATAAAACAATACTTGACTTTGGAACAGTGTGCAATTATTAGAATATTAGGTTTGAAATGAAGAATATTTCTGAATAAATCGATGTGACTTCTGTTAAATTTAGTCGATTTAAAAGTATACTTAAAGAACGATAATTTCGATAATTTTTAATATAAATGTGATTTTCAAACTTAAATTTTTTCGAGAAACGAAGGTGACATAAGAAGAAATATGAAGTCTCCACGTATTGTTTGATGTGCTTTTATCGTGTAATAAATTTATCCACTTTGAACTACGTCACCTTTCGAACAGCTGAAGGCATCGAACTTCTGTCGAGGTCTCAATGTTTTAGTTTTAGAAATATATCCCACGTGGGACATTATTACTGGAAATCAGGGGCAGAAAGACACAAACCGTTAGTGCACAGGAACATGAGCTGAAAACTCCGGCAAATGACGCAAGAACTAAACATGTCAGATGTAAGCGGGTTTGTGTCTCTACATGGGGATGTACGAAGGGGGAAGGAGAGGTTCAAGGAAGAGAAACGAGGTGGCAGCAGAACATAAACGAGGGAAAGATGGCGCTGAATAATAGGGTGAGAAGGGAGTAAAGAGACAAACGAGGGGAAGGTGATGTTTCGGATGAGGAAATTCGTAGTAGATTTTAAACGTGAATGATTTGAAAACTACTCAAGAAAGTAAACTTGTGGGAATAATTGTTGTGTAATTGTGTCGCCTGCTGTAACGAGCGGCTTGACAAGTGACTGACGACTTCACGATTCTCCCTTATCTTTCTCGCTTCAACTTGCAGTTCTTGCTGTGGGATGACTTCAAAAAAGCATTAGCACAGCTCTTGAATATATCTGATGCTCAATATCCGGCACAGCAGTATCCCAAGCATTAATAATAATAATAATATTAATCTTTATTCCATATTTGTTTGTTTACGTGCTGAACTGGACAGCCAAGAGCCAATTATAGAGTAAGCACTAACGCAGAATAAAAACAACAACAGAAACTCACAAAGGACAAAACACAAAAAACGAGAAGATAATAAAGAAAGTTAAATCCGCTGAGGTGGTTTAAATTTAAGAGTGAGTACTTAGAAGTATCTTCCAATTTGCAAACTGCATTAGCAGCAGCAGAAGCAGATCAGCTGAAGTTTAGTGACTGAAGGAACAACTGAACGTAGTATGTTCCAAGCTTGAATCTATATAAATAAAAATGTAAATGTTCGTTTGTTAGTCGTCTTAAATCTCCGAAAGTTCTTCAGCGATTGCTTCGAAATTGTGACACAACGTTCCATTCGAATGCGAGCGTGTTTAGTTAATAATAATAATAATAATAATAGTAATAAAGGTAAAAAGTAAAGCTATCCCTGTANGGTTATATCATTTATCGTTATGAGGCGTCGAGGCTCCCACATTTTCTAGAAAATCGGCTCACAGATGGCGGTGGGGTTGTCAGCCTTACGCGCCGGCCGTCCTTTAACCCCAAGGAAGAACCCTAATACTCATTTCTGTTAAAGACTGAGTCGACCCCAAGGCCATAGTGCGGCTGAAAATATTAGGTAAATTTAAAATTCAATAACCTCATCGGAAATCGAACCCACAACATTCTGGCTTGTAGCATAATGCCTCAACTAACTACAATAATGCGTGCCCCTAATAAAAATAATAATCGCCGCGGAGCAAAATTCTTCTTCAAAACTCGATCGTCGTTGATCTCGTCTACAAATGATCCGCCTCTTAGGTCAAGTGAATGTCCAGAGATGTCCTCTGGAGATCAATCTCGGGGCAGCAAGATCCGTCCAACATTCTCACTTTCCGTTTCGTTTTAGTGTTTCCTTCTCTCCATTTCCGAGGTCTCCAAAGCGCCCCCTCCGTTTCAACCTTTCTAACTGAAATTTTGCAGTTATCTATTCCATCCGTTCTACATGTCTGATAATTTCATTGTCTCTGATTTATAAGCAATGTTATGCATAACATAAACTGTTCATTATTCAATTCTCTACAGCTTTCTCGTAGGTCCAAATATTTCCTTTAGTACCCTGTTCCCCAAGACCCTCAATCTCTGTCTTGAGGTGAAAACATAATTTCACTCTTATGCAAAATAAGACGTGAAAAATAATAGAAATTTAGGCCTATTTAATATGAGTCGGTTTACAACTTACAGTAGAACTTGGTTATAACGTCATCAAAGGGACCTAAAAAGAGTGTCGTTATAAACGAATGTCGTTGTAACCGAAATGGGCACTTCCACAGTAGCCTTATGTTAGTCAAGTAAAAATCTACCAAAAACCGAGTTAAAATGTTGCATTTTTTAGTGAAATACGTAGTTAAGTATAGACTAACGTAACATTAACGTGGAATTAATATGGATTCTCCATATCGTTTGTACTGTAGAATTCACCAAACCAAATTCGCGGCATACATCAGCTTTTTTCCTTCCATTTTCTATTTCACGAATCAATTTAATTTTCTCTTCAATGCTTAAAACTTTCCTTTTCATTGCCATGTTTTCGCTACTGCACTTCTCGGGGTTTAGGCAGGAACACTATAGGGTAAGTAGACAATGTGGGGTCCTGTTAGACGAGATTCTAGGAAAGGAATGCAGTTAACAACCTACCGCGTCCTCTTGCACTATTCACGCAGTCCCACCCCACACCCTTGTTTTCGCATAAAACCCACGCTCCTCTTGCAGCCCGCGGTCGTATTCTTCCAGGACAGTCACGTCAGCAAGTAGAGAAAGTGAGGGTGGGCAGACACATCGAACTTTCCCACGATATCAGAGAAATTCAGGAATGAAAATGACGTTACATACGAGGTTGATGCATTTGTGCATGTCGTACTAAGCAAGGTATAAAAACAGTTGTTTATGAGGAATTAGTTCGTACCATTGAATATTTGACGCAATAGACAAGGTGTCGCAGAAACCGATGTTGCTATAACCAAGTTTTACTGTATATATATTTGTTATATCGCTGTCGTGACGAATTAGTTGTCTCGTGCTTACAGAGTTGAGAATTGTTATTTTCGAAATGTGCCACCCGAAGGGCATACATTTAATTAGTTCCATATTTTAATAAAACAGTGTTGGGAGAAGTATAAGTTATTGTGGCGTATAGACCCGTTGCTAAGCAGTGGCTCTGTAAACAGATGCCTTTACTACGTAAGGCACACAACAATATAAGAACGGCATTTTCTGTGGTCCGCTTCACGACTGTTTCTGGGCAACAGTTCGGTAAACACATTCCTGCAGCAACGGACACAAAAACAAAAATAGAAGAACGGTGTTTTCTAAGTGGCCCGTGCCTAGACAGATGGGGCAATTAGAACCTAACCCGTGTGGAGGAGGGGTCGAATACCTCCACCGTGACCCTGCGAGTAGTAGGAGAAAACAAAAAGGGAAGTCTCAAATCTGAGACAGTAAAATATGCTCGCGAGTCCAAGGGACTCCGACCTGAGAAAGACTGCGCTGGCAAGGGCCAACAGCATATACAAAATACAGACCTGTCCTCTCGTCAGAGAGGGCGCCCCAGAAACCAAAACCCTAACGGTCAAAGAGTAATATATATATATATTATCATGAGCCCCAGATGGGCAAGACACTAAGACTTACCGACTGACTGACTGACTTTGACTTTGTAGTAGTTCAGTTAATTGATTTCTGTACGAGAGGCTGTGAAGTAAAAGATTTAGTTGCAAGAGTGCGGTTGTGAGGAGAAGATTATATAATTCAGTGAGACTCTTATAGTTTCTGTGTTAAAATCCGTTGTCAGAAAACGGCTAGTGGAGTCTAATACTGAGGACAGTAGTCTGTGTGTGTCAGTAATCTGTAAAGTGTAGTCACGAGTCGTGAGTATTTGAATGGCCAAAAAATCGAGTGATCATTTCAAACCCCGTCACTCCATATCACGTGGCAGGATGAAGGGAAAGAGAAACTTGGGGAGAGATGAAGATGTAATTATTCCTAGTTGAATTTAAGCGAATTTTTTACTATTAAAATTATTATATAATTTGTAAAATAATTTTCTGTTTTTATAGCGTCGCGTATGCGCTGCATCTTGATGCCAGAAACCTCAGAATTTGGTTAACGGATAAGGAAGTGCTTGACCGAAGACAACCGAATGTGTCCAGTCAGACTAGTTTACATTTTCTGAATCGAAAGTAATTCATTCAGTCATTCAAGCTGGAATACACGAATCTCAGAGCATAATGTTTGACAATACTGGAAGCAACAGTTCTTATAATTTTCATTTGGCTTGACTCTTATGAAGGAAATGATGGACACCATTAATATCAGAGACAGCAAATTGGCACAATCCTGAGCCAGTTTCAATCAATTTTCACAGCCTGGAACCCTAATAAAAGGATATGGGGCAGCATAGTCGATAAAGCGACTGGATACGGGCTGGACGACTGAGGACTCGGAGTTCGAGTCCCGGTACTTTCAAGAATTTTCTCTTCTCCAGATCATCCATACATACTCTTGGGCTACCCAGCCTCCTATCCAATGGGTACCGGGGGCTCTTTCCCCGGGAGCAAAGCGGTCTGGGTGTGAAGCTGACCACTCACCTCCAGCTAGTGCCAAGGTCAAGAAAATGTGAATCTATACATCCACTCCCCCATACGCCTTCATTGTGTAGTGCTTAATTGTTGAGCACAGGGGCAACTTTACCTTCAGTATCCTCATAGACATCGTCATTAAAATTTAAAACTGAAGAATATTAATCTTCTAAAAGCTTGGTAGAAATTTACAGACGTTTCGGAAGAACGTATTGTCTCCATTATAGTTGAAGAGGTAACAGAACAAGCAAGTATAAGTACATAATTTACCTCCCTTACTGCATGATTGCTGGGTATGCTTTTCCACAGTGAAGATGGAAGCATTATGTTCTTTCGAAATACATGTAAACTTATACCAAGATACTCGACTTCAGATCCAAGTCACTGCCGTGTGAACCTAAGATCTCACAAATTTTTGACAATGATTTGGCGTAGTTCTTCAAACTCTTATTTTGAAATTGGTCCGTCTTTCGATTCCATTAAAACCATCAAGTTTTGAAAATTGATTTTATGTCCTTCAGGTGAACACGACATGAAACGAAATAGCTTATACTCTTTTGGGCCCGTCGGTAGAACTATTCTCAGACCTTGGTTTTCTTACGTATCCAGGTCATCTGAAGAGAGAAATACAACGAATTTCGGAAACGTGGTAGTTTTAGCAAACTCGGATGATGGGCAGAGTCTAAAATAAATTTTAAACAAATAATCATGACGTTAGCCTCACAGTGGATTTTACAGTGGTTTCTCGCCCAAAATTGTGTACGCATTTCATGTCATATTCAGCCTGTTGTATTCTTCTATTTTTCACAATCTTAAGAGTTCACGGTTACTATTTCTATGACCCTCTAAGGACCAGCTGTTTCATATGTAAAAAACGTAAGATTATCCTTGTAACAGGCCGTAGAGCCCATGTGGATGTGAGACGTTAAGGCTTCCACATTTTCTAGACAAACAGCTCACAGATGGCGGTGAGGTCAACCTTACGCAACGGTCACCCTTTACGCCAAGGAAGATTCCTAGTACTCATTTCTGTTAGAGGCTGAGTCGAATCCAGGGCCATAGTGCGGCTGGAAGGATTAGGTCAATTGAAAATATTCAATGACCTCAGAACACGTGATCTTCCGACTTGTAGCATAGCACCTCATCCAACTACGCTACCTTATGCCCAGGTTTTCATATGTGCCACCTCATTTAATGTATTAAATCTGTTCATTCTGCCCACAGAGTGTAGTTGTGTTCTCACGGCAAAGAGCATTAACCGTTTGGGCTTTGTAGCGGAGACGTTATGTGTTTCATGTGAGATGCGAACTGTAATTTTATGCATTATGTCGAAGGAATTCAGTCTTTAAAGAGATAACTTCGCACGTGTTGCAAACCGCACACTCCAGGATTTTCTGCCAGTGACCAAGGTTTTGCAATTCAGCTTACTGTCATGTTCTAATTATTATGGTGGATCAACTGGCCCCCGTACCTGGTTTTGTTAAGAGATTAGACAGAATTGCTTCCACTTGTCTTGTATGGAGGCAAAACATTGACGGAATAATCCAGCCAAGTGGCCGGCAACTGCAGGTTCTGGAGGTGAACTTACTCTTGTTTCCACAAGATGACAGCAGTGTACTGCAGCCAACGTTCACTATATTTGCTATCGTTATACCTTGCTCTGTAGCCTATTACGAACTATATTTGTAAAATTTAAACAGTATGTAACCTAACCTGAGTAGTTCTCTCCTTTCTTTGGATTTATATAGATTAAGGTATCATTTCGGGTAAATATTCTAAATGTTCGCAAGAAAAACTGGGAAATGTTCCACGGTATAAGAATAGGCCTGTGCAGAACTTTCATTGTTGTGGCGAATCTATTGCAGACACGTTTCTCCAGGAATATATGCAACGTGATACTCATATTCCTACGGCAAATTTACTTTTGTTTACGAAAGTAATTATAAACAGAGACGCTGTTTATCTTTTTTTTCTTTTTCTTTTTTTTTGTATTTTGACAACACAGTACCTCATTAAAAATCTACAACACTGAAAATTACAATATGTGAAAGTATAATTTTAAAGCCTGCCTTATGGTTTTGTTGAGTTTGAGGTCCCAAAATGTTGACCATAAAGATTTCTATGTTCNTTGTTTATCTTTTTTTTTTCTTTTTTTGTATTTTGACAACACAGTACCTCATTAAAAATCTACAACACTGAAAATTACAATATGTGAAAGTATAATTTTAAAGCCTGCCTTATGGTTTTGTTGAGTTTGAGGTCCCAAAATGTTGACCATAAAGATTTCTATGTTCTGAGATACTGTGCTGTATAGATCTGTGAAATTTAACTGATGTTTCGGAGGAACATATCGCTCTACATATTCAGGATCGAAGCTTGCTGCTTGCTTCATGTTGTATTTATGTATGGTTTACTCTTCTATCCTGAAGATGTATGTGATATGTGATTTTCAGCCGACGTTTCGGAGGAACATATTGAAGCGTGAAGCTTGATGTTTGCTTCATGCAGGTTTCTTGCTCGGCTTTCTCTTCGGCCCTGGATATGCATCCAATATGTTCCTCCTAAACGTCGGTCGACTTTTATCGGGCTGCGTGGCGTTACAATCCAAAATAGCTGTGAATATGTTTCTGATAACACAATGTGTTCGTTAAGGGCGAGATTTGTAATTTACCGCTGTTGTGACTAGGGATATTGCTGCCTTCTGGGATGCGACATCATGTAGTTTGGTTGATGCCTTTTCCAAACTGAAAATGAGATAGCACTTTCTTCCGAAACGTCGGTAAACATCTGTCAGACTACGCTGCTTCACATCCCAGCAGAGAGTAATCATCTAGAGTGATCCAGAGTAAGAAGAAGGTGAACATTTTTTTGTCTAAGGGACAAAGTCAGTGGAGACTGGGGGAACAGGACTACAAACAGAGGGGCGCCATACCTCGTACCCTTCATCCAGTATTATTAAGGTTATTAAATCAAGAAGGATGAGATAGGTGGAACATATAGTACGCATTCGAATGCCGATAAATGCATATAAGTTTTCTGAAGAGACTAGACCGTTTGGGAGACCTAGTCATTGATGGGAGGAAAATACTATAACAACGTTTTCGGAAGAATTTACAGCAACGTTACTTCACGACAAGGGCTTCAGACGCACGACCATACACTTTCTTACAACTGAACACTTGCTGTCACAGTTATTATGTAATATCTCACTCACGAGAGGATGTGTCTGTCGCTTATAATTGCTGCTGGTCCTCGCCAGCGCTCTCATTCTCAGGTCCGAGTTCCACGGGGTTCATGACCACATTTTACTGTCTCAGACTCCAGTATCCCCCAACGTGGAGGGCCAGGTCCCCGTATTTATATCCCTCAGGAACAGGATGGCCCAGTTATGCCCCCAGGCACTGGGATCCCTTTTCGTCGCCTCTTGTGCTCGCAGGGCTACGGTGGAAACTTCAGTGTGACTCCTGTGAACTGCACTGAATTACAAATCATAATATCGTACATTTTATAGTCACAGCTGTGATAACCTGAAATGCAAAACAGGAAATTTATTTTTAAGTTACTTTATAGACATGTGTAAAGTTATAACATCCGGAGAAGTGGAGTAAGCTACTGAGGCAATGTATTTGTTTCGTCTGACCTGCTTGTACTGCAAATGTTACTGCGCACTGACAGACAGACAGACAGACACAGATCATTCATAAGATTTGTTTTGTCTCCGTACGCCGGGGCTCCGTCCAAAATCCGACTCTTCCCATGCGGCCAGGGCTTCAGAGTGAAGCGCCTTCTGGTTAATTCGCTGACGGCGACAGACTGTGGAAGAATGGAGCTATAATTAGAGCGGTACTTATTCCAGATTCTTGGAAAGCTTATTAATTTGATGATCTCAATAAAAGCCCGAAAGTATATAATGCAGAAAGCCTTTTAACAACCCCCCCTTGTTCTTAAAATGAAGATTCTGTTCCACTGCTTCTGAAAACCGCAGCAAGGCATCGCTTTCTTAATCTGTTTCATAAAGTTAAAGACGCTATGGAGTTTCATTTAGACACGGGTTTGGATTTCCTTCCTTCTTCGTAGAACATTCACCGTTTTCTTATTTAAAATGATCATCGATAAATGAGCTACATTGTAACGTAGAGCGAATTTGGAATTCTAAATAAATTTCAATAAAAAATTATGTCTGTCATTTTGTCTATACACTGTTGCTGTCCATGGTGAGAACGAGAACAATATTGTGACATAGACGTTCATTGTTAGGCAACGACTCGGTAAACACATTCTCGCTGAAGCGTAGGAAATATGACGTCCATTGCTAGGTAACGGATCAGTAATAAAGCCTTCTTAACAATAGAGAGGCTGTGTGTTTTTGTAGTTCGTGCCGAGGAGTTATATAAGGAAAAGAAAGTCATCTGAGTTGGGTTGTCAACAATTATTGACAACCCAACTGTCATCTCCATCACGACCAATTATAATTGGTCGCGTTTTGGAGATGACAGTCTAAGGTAATTGAGAAGAAACGGCAAAGAAGGAATTAGACTGTTCAAAGAAGACTTCATGTGTGATTTGAAGTGACAGTGAGATTATTATAAATCCGTTGCTAGGATACGATTAATGAAGACTGAGAACCCTAGTGCATGTTTAACGGTGAACTGTAAGGTGTCAACGAATCCAATCTTCCAAACCAAAACCCGACCTGTAAGTCACACCTACACCCTCTTCATGTGACAGTATTTTGTTTCTCATTTCATTTTAGTCCGTCTCGAATTAAATTGCTAATATTTTTTTGAGGCCATGCTATAGCTCCTACTTCAGTAAACTGGCTTATAAGTGACAGCACTATGCTACAAGCCGGAAGGTCGCGGGTTTCAGTCCCGATTAGGTTTTTTTTTTCAATTGCCTATGCACTATGGCCCTGGGGTCGACTCAGCCTCTAATAGAAATGTGTATCAGGAATATTCATGGGGGTAAAGGGCGGTCGGCGCTTATTGCTGACAACCCCACTGCCATCTGTGCCTCGACGTCTTACAACCTTGTGGGCCTCCACATCCTGTTACATGGATAGCTTTACTTTATATATATATATATATATATATATATANGCTGAAAAACGATCCCTCTAACAGGCCGTGAAGGCAGATGTCGAGGTTCCCACATTTTCTAGGCAATCGGCTCACAGATGGCGGTGAGGATGTAAGCCGTACGCGCCGGCCGCCCTTTACCCCCAAGAATATTCCTGGTACTCATTTCTGTTAGAGGCTGAGTCGACCCCAGGGCCATAGTGAGGCTGGAAGGATTAGGTCAATTGAAAAATACAATGAGCTCATCGGGAATCGAGGCCGCTAGTTTTCCAATTAAAACTAAATAAATAGTTAAATAGTACACAGCACACAGGAACATATCAAACCACAAGCCATACAACCCCAAGCTGACGTCTCCCATCTTCGGGATGAATTAACAAGGAGGAGTTCAGCATTTTAGATAAAATATTTTACCATTTTAGCGTTTTAACTTAAAAATAGGTTCGGATGAAAAGTGAGAACTTGAGAGTGTACTCAACTATCTTAGCATGTTTTGTGCTTTTACACGTCAACATATCGTAGCAACGTCCACACGACAAACCTAATTGTAACATCAAAAACAGCGACAGTGTTTCCATAATTATAGCAAGTGCCTCTGATGATGGTTGTGTCAAACCGAAACATGTAAGGCAGAAATAATAATAAAAAGTGACCTACAAATTGTTACACTCGACGGACTTTCTATTAACTTTGTAAATAGTTAAGTTTCTGTGAGCGTTTCCTAAAAATGCTGTAACCTCTGTTCCCTTGCCTGTCTTTCTGATAGAATCAACGGTGATGGCAGAATTACAAGCTCCTACTGAAATACAGGAAGAGCCTGGATAGCTCAGTCAATATAGTGATTAGGCTATGGGCTGGACAACCGAGAAATTTGGGTTCGATTGCTGGTAAGGGTAATAGATTTCTCTCTTTCTTATCATACCGGCTTGCAGACCGGATCTGGGGCTAACCCCGCCTCCTTCTCAGAGGAGACCGAGCCTATTTCCGCGTGTATAAAACAGCCGGAGCGTGAAGATGACAACCGACCTCTGTGTATTTCTGCGGGTGTAAAACAGCCGGAGGGTGAAGATGACCAGTGACCTCTGTTTAGTTCCAAGATTAAGACTGCATGGAGCTAAACCACAATTTTCTCCCCTGTAATATATGCTTATCAGTTAAGTTACATCCATATCTGTAATTAATTCAAATGTTATATTAACTCTTTTTGAGCCCCCTCACCAACGAAGAACGTCGCATTTTTCTTATGATTTCTCCATGCTCACAGATCCCACTGGAGTTTCTATAATGGCATTAGTTTCCGAAAAGTATATAATGGCCTCCCTCAGCTTATCAACCATTTCATTGCTTCTATGCCTTAAATTTATGTATATAAATACAATTTTATATTTATTCAATCAACGTAATGAGACATGACGCCTGAAAGGCGAATGAACGAAGCCATCAGAGCGGCTCTGTAAACATGTTTCTACGATAAACAAATAAGCACTCAACAATAGAAGAGCTGTTGTTGGTGGTGTTTTCTGTGCGATTCGTGCCACATCAAATGTTGTTTTCTGTGCGATTCGTGCCACATCAAATGTTGTAACTGCGTAGTTTTGGAGATATATAATCTATCTATCTATCTATCTGGCTATCTATCTATCTATCTATCTAGTCCACTTTTTCCGTTTCCTAATCTTTTACACAGACGGTAGGACGCCTTAGACGGGGGATCAGCCAGTCTCAATGCCGCTACCTACACACCACTGATCGGCTGGAGATTCATAAAATTAATTAATTTCTAATGTAAATAAAAGTAAAGGCAAAATTCTGTCCATGCTTAATTAGTAAATATGGGGGAGTGAAGGTATAGCTCCACTACTCTTGACCGCGACACTAGATGGAGGTAAATAGTGAGCATGACGCCCTTGTCGCTTTACACTCAGCGATAGACCCCCCCCCCCCCCCCCCCCCCTCCCNTGTCGACCACGGAATCCCACTCAAGGCTTGGAATTCTGTTTGTGTTAGGTAGCGGTCTTGCGACTGGCTGATCCCCCGTCAAAGGGGTCCTGCCGACTCTCTTAGGTTAAGAAACTGAAGTGAAACGAAGCGTTTAATGGATGCCCTATGCTCCAAGTGGGAGCAAAAAACAAGAAGGAGAGGTAAATATTCACTTTAATTTCCGAGTTTTATATGCGCAACACAACCGATTACCAAACCAAACCCTGTCTGTTGTCAGTCACGTGACAGTATAAAGCATTTCTTGCGAAGCTGTTTGTTACTCGCTGATTAGGAAGTTCCATGCTCTTTTATGGAACTCGTGTTAGCTACCGAACTCTATTCCAATCCAAATTAATTGCCGTTATCAGATCCCATTCTACTAAGACCCACTGTAATACGTATTTCCACGTGTATGAGTGACTGCAGACGGGGTTTGGACTGGAGATTGAATTTATTGACTACTTTACACACGACTCGTGACTACACTTAATTATCTACACGTAAAGCAAAAGTTGTTCCTGTGCTTAACTAATTAAGCACTACGCCACGAAGGCGTATTGGGGAATCGATGTATAGATCCACATTTTCTTTACCTCAGAACTAGTTGGAGGTGAGTGGTCAGCTTCACGCCCCGGTCGCTTTACCCCCTGGGAAAGAGCCTCTGATACCCATTGGATAGGAAGCTGGGTAGGCCCCAGAGCCGTTCTGGACGATGTGGAGAAGAGAAAATTCTTGACCGTGCCGGGACCCTAACTCCGACCCTTCAGTCATCCAGCCCGTTGCCAGTTGCTATGCCGACTGCTCTATCCCTACTCCCATCCCTTATCTACATACTTAACAAATCACTACAACACCCGCTGAGTCTCTTCAGTCTGCTCTCTTCGCCAGTCATTTCTTGGTAATGACTTCTAACAGTGGGGATTATTCAACTGCACCGATTTAGTCTTCTTTTCACAGACTCCCCTACAACTGCCACTGAATACTTGCTACACTTGTCCTCTTTATAAAAGCTAGGAACGGATCGCGTAGAAAACACAGTTCATTGTTGCACTCCAGTCGTTTTTGTGGGACCATGTTTGTTTGTGAAGGCGTTACTCAGTAACGGCTGGGTATACTTTCTTATTAAGAATCTGTTGCTTAGCAGCGGATGTTGTTGCCTTATATTTTAAACGGTCGTTAGAGGTTATTTTTTTCAGCAAAACGAGGCCATTTCAAGAGTAATTCATACTTCAGGTGAAAAAACCGTGTTGAACCTAACTCATAATATATCTGATTATTAATCCAATTACACGAAATTCCTTAGATTTCAGTAAACGCCATACTCATACGTAAGTTTACTGAGGCCGTGGAAAGAAGCCCCATTTTTTCATCCCCTCCAAATCTCCGTTGAATCGCTGCACTTGCCGTCCAGCGTATCCTAGCCCGCATCTGCTGTGTAGGCATTCTGTTTACACTGCTAATATTCGCTGACGGTGTGTAGCTCTCGGACTGCTTGGCGTAGACTAGACAGGAGCTGGAGAAGCATGCAGCGGTAGACAGAGAGACAGAAGCCTCATCGTCCAAGGGACATCTTTCTGCAGCCTCATTATATATTCTTGAGCTACGATATTTCATGAAAGCTAATAGTCCTTCTCGCAGTCACGAAATTCTCATCATCTGTGGAACCCGAAACAACATCTGTAGATTCTAAAGGGTTATGACGCTGGTGCATAACACTCAAAATTAATTAGCTTTTGGAATTTACCCATCGTCCGGTATTCTAAAAATACCAGAGAACACGTCCTTTCGGAAACTGGATCCCTTTCCACCCTCAGGTGACGTGGAGACGCCTATTCTGTTGGGTCCGTTAGGAAGAGATGACCTCAATCACTGAATAACCTATGTTCGAAATCAAAAGTCAGAGTTACTTTACGACTGACGGTTTACCGCTAGTCAGTTCGTGTTGGCGTCAGGTCCCTTGAGGCCCACCAGCAGAGATATTTTTTCAACTGAACTCTTGCGGTAATAGTCCCTATGTAACATCATCTCTGACGGGAAGATATGGGCTTTTCTCTCATGAATATGCTTCGCCCTTCTTTGAGTGTAGAACTCATGTTAACATAATTACAGCTATATAAATACCTGAGACCAGACTA